>NW_027015909.1:0-7500 GCF_036934945.1 Oncorhynchus masou masou | reverse complement strand
ATCTCTCTGTCTGTTGTCTCTTCCACTCCTCTCTCTGTCTGTTGTCTCTTCCACTCCTCTCTCCATCTGTTGTCTCTTCCACTCCTCTCTCTGTCTTTTGTCTCTTCCCTCCTCTCTCTCTGTCTGTTGTCTCCTTCCTCTCTCTCCATCTGTTGTCTCTCCACTCCTCTCTCCCATCTGTTGTCTCTTCCTCCTCTCTCTGTCTGTTGTCTCTTCCACTCCTCTCTCCATCTGTTTGTCTCTTCCAAGAAAAGAAAGAAAGACTCCTCTCTCTGTAACTCTCTCTTTGTCTGTTGTCTCTTCCACTCCTCTCTCTTCCACTCCTCTCTCTGTAACTCTCTTTGTCTGTTGTCTCTTCCATCCTCTCTCAGTCTGTTGTTTCTTCCACTCCTCTCTCTCTGTAACTCTCTGTCTGTTGTCTCTTCCACTCTCTCTCTGTCTGTTGTCTCTTCCTCCTCTCTCTCTGTCTGTTGTCTCTTCCACCTCTCTCTGTCTGTTGTCTCTTCCACTCTTGGCTCCTCTGTCTGTCTGTTGTCTCTTCCACTCCTCTCTCTGTCTGTTGTCTCTTCCACTCCTCTCTCTGTCTGTTGTCTCTTCCTCATCTCTCCATCTGTTGTCTCTTCCACTCCTCTCTCTGTCTGTTGTCTCTTCCTCTCCTCTCTCTGTCTGTTGTCTCTTCCACTCCTCTCTCTGTCTGTTGTCTCTTCCCTCCTCTCTCTGTCTGCTGTCTCTTCCACTCCTCTCTCTGTCTGTTGTCTCTTCCACTCCTCTCTCTGTCTGTTGTCTCTACCCCCTCTCTCTGTCTGTTGTCTCTTCCACTCCTCTCTCTGTCTGCTGTCTTCCTCCTCTCTCTGTCTGTTGTCTCTTCCACTCCTCTCTCTGTCTGTTGTCTCTTCCACCCCTCTCTCTGTCTGTTGTCTCTTCCTCCTCTCTCTGTCTGTTGTCTCTTCCTCCTCTCTCTGTAACTCTCTCTCTCTGTCTGTTGTCTTCCTTCCCTCCTCTCTCTGTCTGTTGTCTCTTCCACTCCTCTCTCTGTCTACTTTGTCTCTTCCCTCTCTCTCTGTCTGTTGTCTCTTCCCACTCCCTCTCTGTCTGTCTGTTGTCTCTTCCACTCCCCTCTCTCTGTCTGTTGTCTCTTCCACTCCTCTCTCTGTCTGTTGTCTCTTCCACCCCTCTCTCTGTCTGTTGTCTCTTCCTCCTCTCTCTGTCTGTTGTCTCTTCCCTCTCTCTCTGTAACTCTCTCTCTGTCTGTTGTCTCTTCCACTCCTCTCTCTGTCTGTTGTCTCTTCCACTCCTCTCTCTGTCTGCTGTCTCTTCCACTCCTCTCTCTGTCTGTTGTCTCTTCCACTCCTCTCTGTCTGTCTGTTGTCTCTTCCACTCCTCTCTGTCTGTCTGTTGTCTCTTCCACTCCTCTCTGTCTGTTGTCTCTTCCACTCCTCTCTGTCTGTCTGTTGTCTCTTCCACTCCCTCTCTGTCTGTTGTCTCTTCCACTCCTCTCTGTCTGATGTCTCTTCCACTCCTCTCTCTGTCTGTTGTCTCTTCCACTCATCTCTCCATCTGTTGTCTCTTCCACTCCTCTCTCTGTCTGTTGTCTCTTCCACTCCTCTCTCTGTCTGTTGTCTCTTCCACTCCTCTCTCTGTCTGTTGTCTCTTCCACTCATCTCTCTGTCTGTTGTCTCTTCCACTCCTCTCTCTGTCTGTTGTCTCTTCCACTCCTCTCTCCATCTGTTGTCTCTTCCACTCCTCTCTCTGTCTTTTGTCTCTTCCACTCCTCTCTCTGTCTGTTGTCTCTTCCACTCCTCTCTCCATCTGTTGTCTCTTCCACTCCTCTCTCCATCTGTTGTCTCTTCCACTCCTCTCTCTGTCTGTTGTCTCTTCCACTCCTCTCTCCATCTGTTGTCTCTTCCACTCCTCTCTCTTCCACTCCTCTCTCTGTAACTCTCTCTTTGTCTGTTGTCTCTTCCACTCCTCTCTCTTCCACTCCTCTCTCTGTAACTCTCTCTTTGTCTGTTGTCTCTTCCACTCCTCTCTCAGTCTGTTGTTTCTTCCACTCCTCTCTCTGTAACTCTCTGTCTGTTGTCTCTTCCACTCCTCTCTCTGTCTGTTGTCTCTTCCACTCCTCTCTCTGTCTGTTGTCTCTTCCACTCCTCTCTGTCTGTTGTCTCTTCCACTCCTCTCTGTCTGTCTGTTGTCTCTTCCACTCCTCTCTCTGTCTGTTGTCTCTTCCACTCCTCTCTGTCTGTTGTCTCTTCCACTCATCTCTCCATCTGTTGTCTCTTCCACTCCCTCTCTGTCTGTTGTCTCTTCCACTCCTCTCTCTGTCTGTTGTCTCTTCCACTCTCTCTCTCTGTCTGTTGTCTCTTCCACTCTCTCTCTGTCTGCTGTCTCTTCCACTCCTCTCTCTCTGTCTGTTGTCTCTTCCATCTCTCTCTCTGTCTGTTGTCTCTTCCACCCCTCTCTCTGTCTGTTGTCTCTTCCACTCCTCTCTCTGTCTGCTGTCTCTTCCACTCCTCTCTCTGTCTGTTGTCTCTTCCACTCCTCTCTCTGTCTGTTGTCTCTTCCACCCCTCTCTCTGTCTGTTGTCTCTTCCACTCCTCTCTCTGTCTGTTGTCTCTTCCACTCCTCTCTCTGTAACTCTCTCTGTCTGTTGTCTCTTCCACTCCTCTCTCTGTCTGTTGTCTCTTCCACTCCCTCTCTCTGTCTGCTGTCTCTTCCACTCCTCTCTGTCTGCTTGTCTCTTCCACTCCTCTCTGTCTGTCTGTTGTCTCTTCCACTCCTCTCTCTGTCTGTCTGTTGTCTCTTCCACTCCTCTCTGTCTGTTGTCTCTTCCACTCCTCTCTGTCTGTCTGTTGTCTCTTCCACTCTCTCTCTGTCTGTTGTCTCTTCCACTCCTCTCTCTGTCTGATGTCTCTTCCACTCCTCTCTCTGTCTGTTGTCTCTTCCACTCATCTCTCCATCTGTTGTCTCTTCCACTCCTCTCTGTCTGTTGTCTCTTCCACTCCTCTCTCTGTCTGTTGTCTCTTCCACTCCTCTCTCCATCTGTTGTCTCTTCCACTCCTCTCTGTCTGTTGTCTCTTCCACTCCTCTCTGTCTGTTGTCTCTTCCACTCTCTCTCTGTCTGTTGTCTCTTCCACTCCTCTCTCTGTCTGTTGTCTCTTCCACTCTCTCTCTGTCTGTTGTCTCTTCCACTCCTCTCTGTCTGTCTGTTGTCTCTTCCACTCCTCTCTCTGTCTGTTGTCTCTTCCACTCCTCTCTCCATCTGTTGTCTCTTCCACTCCTCTCTCTGTCTGTTGTCTCTTCCACTCCTCTCTCTGTCTGTTGTCTCTTCCACTCCTCTCTCGTCTGTTGTCTCTTCCACTCATCTCTTTGTCTGATGTCTCTTCTACTCTCTCTCTTTCTGTTGTCTCTTCCACTCCTCTCTTGTCTGATGTCTCTTCCACTCTCTCTGTCTGTTGTCTCTTCCACTCCTCTCTCCATCTGTTGTCTCTTCCACTCCTCTCTCTGTCTGTTGTCTCTTCCACTCCTCTCTCTGTCTGTTGTCTCTTCCACTCCTCTCTCTGTCTGTTGTCTCTTCCACTCATCTCTTTGTCTGATGTCTCTTCTACTCCTCTCTCAGTCTGTTGTTTCTTCCACTCCTCTCTCTGTAACTCTCTGTCTGTTGTCTCTTCCACTCCTCTCTCTGTCTGTTGTCTCTTCCACTCCTCTCTCTGTCTGTTGTCTCTTCCACTCCTCTCTGTCTGTTGTCTCTTCCACTCCTCTCTGTCTGTCTGTTGTCTCTTCCACTCCTCTCTCTGTCTGTTGTCTCTTCCACTCCTCTCTCTGTCTGTTGTCTCTTCCACTCATCTCTCCATCTGTTGTCTCTTCCACTCCTCTCTCTGTCTGTTGTCTCTTCCACTCCTCTCTCTGTCTGTTGTCTCTTCCACTCCTCTCTCTGTCTGTTGTCTCTTCCACTCTCTCTCTGTCTGCTGTCTCTTCCACTCTCTCTCTGTCTGTTGTCTCTTCCACCTCTCTCTCTGTCTGTTGTCTCTTCCACTCCTCTCTCTGTCTGTTGTCTCTTCCACTCCTCTCTGTCTGCTGTCTCTTCCACTCTCTCTCTGTCTGTTGTCTCTTCCATCTCTCTCTCTGTCTGTTGTCTCTTCCACCCTCTCTCTGTCTGTTGTCTCTTCCACTCCTCTCTCTGTCTGTTGTCTCTTCCACTCCTCTCTCTGTAACTCTCTCTCTGTCTGTTGTCTCTTCCACTCCTCTCTCTGTCTGTTGTCTCTTCCACTCCTCTCTCTGTCTGCTGTCTCTTCCACTCCTCTCTCTGTCTGTTGTCTCTTCCACTCCTCTCTGTCTGTCTGTTGTCTCTTCCACTCCTCTCTGTCTGTCTGTTGTCTCTTCCACTCCTCTCTGTCTGTTGTCTCTTCCACTCCTCTCTGTCTGTCTGTTGTCTCTTCCACTCCTCTCTGTCTGTTGTCTCTTCCACTCCTCTCTCTGTCTGATGTCTCTTCCACTCCTCTCTCTGTCTGTTGTCTCTTCCACTCATCTCTCCGTCTGTTGTCTCTTCCACTCCTCTCTGTCTGTTGTCTCTTCCACTCCTCTCTCTGTCTGTTGTCTCTTCCACTCCTCTCTCCATCTGTTGTCTCTTCCACTCCTCTCTCTGTCTGTTGTCTCTTCCACTCCTCTCTCTGTCTGTTGTCTCTTCCACTCCTCTCTCTGTCTGTTGTCTCTTCCACTCCTCTCTCTGTCTGTTGTCTCTTCCACTCCTCTCTCTGTCTGTTGTCTCTTCCACTCCTCTCTGTCTGTCTGTTGTCTCTTCCACTCCTCTCTCTGTCTGTTGTCTCTTCCACTCCTCTCTCCATCTGTTGTCTCTTCCACTCCTCTCTCTGTCTGTTGTCTCTTCCACTCCTCTCTCTGTCTGTTGTCTCTTCCACTCCTCTCTCTGTCTGTTGTCTCTTCCACTCATCTCTTTGTCTGATGTCTCTTCTACTCCTCTCTCTTTCTGTTGTCTCTTCCACTCCTCTCTTTGTCTGATGTCTCTTCCACTCCTCTCTCTGTCTGTTGTCTCTTCCACTCCTCTCTCTGTCTGTTGTCTCTTCCACTCCTCTCTCCGTCTGTTGTCTCTTCCACTCCTCTCTCTGTCTGTTGTCTCTTCCACTCCTCTCTGTCTGTTGTCTCTTCCACTCCTCTCTCTGTCTGTTGTCTCTTCCACTCCTCTCTCTGTCTGTTGTCTCTTCCACTCCTCTCTCCATCTGTTGTCTCTTCCACTCCTCTCTCTGTCTGTTGTCTCTTCCACTCCTCTCTCTGTCTGTTGTCTCTTCCACCCCTCTCTCTGTCTGTTGTCTCTTCCACTCCTCTCTCTGTCTGTTGTCTCTTCCACTCCTCTCTCTGTAACTCTCTCTGTCTGTTGTCTCTTCCACTCATCTCTCCATCTGTTGTCTCTTCCACTCATCTCTCCATCTGTTGTCTCTTCCACTCCTCTCTCTGTCTGTTGTCTCTTCCACTCATCTCTCTGTCTTTTGTCTCTTCTACTCCTCTCTCTTTCTGTTGTCTCTTCCACTCCTCTCTTTGTCTGATGTCTCTTCCACTCATCTCTCTGTCTTTTGTCTCTTCTACTCCTCTCTCTTTCTGTTGTCTCTTCCACTCCTCTCTCTGTCTGTTGTCTCTTCCACTCCTCTCTCTGTCTGTTGTCTCTTCCACTCCTCTCTCTGTCTGTTGTCTCTTCCACTCCTCTCTTTGTCTGTTGTCTCTTCCACTCCTCTCTCTGTCTGTTGTCTCTTCCACTCCTCTCTCTGTCTGTTGTCTCTTCCACTCCTCTCTCTGTCTGTTGTCTCTTCCACTCCTCTCTCTGTCTGTTGTCTATGTTTCCCAACATTTCACATGTGGTTTTGTAATTTTGACATGTGTGCTTTTGTAAATGGCAGGATAAGAAACCTGGTTCCCTATGGGAGACGGCGATGTCTTGACCAGTGACCATACTTATTTTCCACCATCATTTGCAAATAAATTCAGTAAAAATCCTACAATGTGATTTTCTGGATATTTTTTTTCCATTTTGTCTGTCATAGTTGAAGTGTACCTATGATGAAAATTACAGGCCTCTCATCTTTTTAAGTGGCTGACTACTTTTTTGCCCCACTGTAGGTCTGGCTGCACAACCGATTGGCGAATGTATATTAAATTGAGAAATCATGTGACTAAACTGAATAAAAATAAGAATATATTACACTATGAAACAAAGATAGATGACAAAGAATGATAGTAAAAAGCTTTGACATTTTCTGAAAAAAGGCAAACTCAGCTCCATCATTCATTGAATCAGATGGCTCATTCATCGCAAAAACCAATTGATATTGACAACTACTTTAATGTTTTTTTCATTGGCAAGATTAGCAAATGTAGGCATGACATGCCAGCAATAAACGCTGACACTACACATCCACGTACATCTGGCCAAATTGTGAAAGACAAGCGTTGTCATTTTAAATTCCATAAAGTGAGTGTTGAAGAGATTTTAAAATGATTGTTGTCTATCAACAATGATAAGCCACCGGGGTCTGCCAACTTGGATGGACAATTACTGAGGATAATACTGGATGATATTGCCACCATATTTTCAATTTAAGCCTACTAGAAAGTGTGTGCCCTCAGGCCTGGAGGGAAGCAAAAGTAATTTTGTTACCTAAGAATAGCAAAGCCCCCTTTATTGGCTCAAATAGCCGACCAATCATCCTGTTACAAACCCTTAGAAAGGTTTCGAAACAAATTGTGTTTGACCAGATACAATTCTATTTTACAGTAAGCAAATTGACAACAGGCTTTCAGCAAGGGAAGGACATTCAACCAGCACAGCACTTACACAAATGACTGCTGATTGGCTGAGAGAAATTTATAATAAAACGATTTTGGGGCTGTTTTGTTAGACTTCAGTGCGGCTTTTGACATTATCGATCATAGTCTGATGTTTGAAAAATGTATGTGTATGGCTTCACATCCCCTGCTATATTGTGGATAAAGAGTTACGTGTCTAACAGAACACAGAGGGTGTTCTTCAGTGTTCTCCAACATAATCCAGGTAGAATCAGGAATTCCACAGGGCAGCTGTCTAGGTCCCTTACTTTTTCAATCTTACTACTGACCTGCCACTTTGAGTAAAGCCAGTGTGTCTATGTATGCGAATGACTCAACACTATACATTTCAGCTACTACAGCGACTGAAATAACTGCCAAGCTAAACAAAAATAGCTGCAGTGAGTTTCGGAATGGGTGACAAAGAAAAAGTTAGTCCTAAATATAAAAAAATAAATTAAAACATTGTTAAAAAATAATGTGGAAATTAGGTTGCAATTGGCTCAGAACAGGGCAGCACAGCCAGCCCTGGAATGTACACAGAGTGAAAATGATCAATCTCTCCTGGCTCAAAGTGGAGGAGAGATTGATTTCAGCACTACTTGTACAGTACCAGTCAAAAGTTTGGATACACCTATTCATTCAAGGATTTATTTTTATTTGTACTCTTTT
>NW_027015908.1:0-10770 GCF_036934945.1 Oncorhynchus masou masou | reverse complement strand
TTGTTGAGAGAGTGGAGCCGTGAGGACGGGATACAACATGGTATTGTTGAGAGAGTGGAGCCTAGATACAACATGGTATTGTTGAAGTGGAGCCGTGAGATACAACATGGTATTGTTGAGAGAGTGGAGCCGTGAGGACGAGATACAACATGGTATTGTTGAGAGAGTGGGCCGTGAGGACTAGATACAACATGGTATTGGACTACGATACAACATGGTATTGTTGAGAGAGTGGAGCTGTGAGGACTAGATACAACATGGTATTGTTGAGAGAGTGGAGCCGTGGTATTGTTGAGAGAGTGGAGCTGTGAGAGATACAACATGGTATTGATGAGAGAGTGGAGCCGTGAGGACTAGATACAACATGGTATTGTTGAGAGAGTGGAGCCGTGAGGACTAGATACAACATGGTATTGTTGAGAGAGTGGGCAGGTAGGGACAACATGGTATTGTTGAGAGAGTGGAGCCGTGAGGACGAGATACAACATGGTATTGTTGAGAGAGTGGAGCTGTGACTAGATACAACATGGTATTGTTGAGAGAGTGGGCTGTGAGGATACAACATGGTATTGTTGAGAGAGTGGAGCTGTGAGGACGAGATACAACATGATACAGCATGGTATTGTTGAGAGAGTGGAGCTGTGAGGACGAGATACAACATGGTATTGTTGAGAGAGTGGAGCCGTGAGGACTAGATACAACATGGTATTGTTGAGAGAGTGGAGCCGTGAGGACTAGATACAACATGGTATTGTTGAGAGAGTGGAGATGTGAGGACCAACATGGTATTGTTGAGAGAGTGGCGCTGTGAGGACGAGATACACCATGGTATTGTTGAGAGAGTGGAGCCGTGAGGACTAGATACAACATGGTATTGTTGAGAGAGTGGAGGACTAGATACAACATGGTATTGTTGAGAGAGTGGAGCCGTGAGGACTAGATACAACATGGTAATGTTGAGAGAGTGGAGCCGTGATACAACATGGTATTGTTGAGGACCGTAAGATACAACATGGTATTGTTGAGAGAGTGGAGCTGTGAGGACTAGATACAACATGGTATTGTTGAGAGAGTGGAGCTGTGAGGACGAGATACAACATGGTATTGTTGAGAGAGTGGAGCTGTGAGGACGAGATACAACATGGTATTGTTGAGAGAGTGGAGCAACGTATTGTTGAGAGACTGAGATAGATACAACATGGTATTGTTGAGAGAGTGGAGCTGTGAGGACGAGATACAACATGGTATTGTTGAGAAGTGGAGATGTGAGGACTAGATACGTGATTGTTGAGAGAGTGGAGCTGTGAGGACGAGATACAACATGGTATTGTTGAGAGAGTGGAGCTGTGAGGACTAGGTACAACATGGTATTGTTGAGAGAGTGGAGCTGTGTGGACTAGATACAACATGGTATTGTTGAGAGAGTGGAGTGTGAGACTAGATACAACATAGATACAACATGATATTGTTGAAAGGAGAGTGGAGCCGTGAGGACTAGATACAACATGGTATTGTTGAGAGAGTGGAGCCGTGAGGACTAGATACAACATGGTATTGAGATACTAGATACATGGTATTGTTGAGAGAGTGGAGCCGTGAGGACTAGATACAACATGGTATTGTTGAGAGAGTGGAGCTGTGGACTAGGGTATTGTTGAGAGAGTGGAGCGAGATACAACATGGTATTGTTGAGAAATTGAGTGGAGATGTGATTGTTTAGGACTAGATACAACATGGTATTGTTGAGAGAGTGGAGCTGTGAGGACTAGATACAACATGGTATTGTTGAGAGAGTGGAGCTGTGAGGACGAGATACAACATGGTATTGTTGAGAGTGGAGCTGTGAACATGGTATTGTTGAGAGAGTGGAGCTGTGAGGACTAGATACAACATGGTATTGTTGAGAGAGTGGAGCTGTGAGGACTAGATACAACATGGTATTGTTGAGAGAGTGGAGCTGTGAGGACGAGATACAACATGATATTGTTGAGAGAGTGGAGCCGTGAGGACTAAGATACAACATGGTATTGTTGAGAGAGTGGAGGACGAGATACAACATGGTAATGTTGAGGACTAGATACAACATGGTATTGTTGAGAAAGTGTGAGATGATACAACATGATTGTTGTGGAGGAGGACTAGATACAACATGGTATTGTTGAGCCAGAGTGGAGGACGAGATACAACATGGTATTGTTGAGAGAGTGGAGCTGTGAGATACAACATGGTATTGTTGAGAGAGTGGAGCCGTGGGGACGGAATACAACATGGTATTGTTGAGAGAGTGGAGCTGAGATACAACATGGTATTGTTGAGAGAGTGGAGCCGTGTGGTATTGTTGAGAGAGTGGAGGTGTGAGGACTAGATACAACATGGTATTGTTGAGAGAGTGGAGCTGTGAGGACTAGATACAACATGGTATTGTTGAGAGAGTGGAGCTGTACAACATGGTATTGATGAGAGAGTGGAGCTGTGAGATACAACATGGTATTGTTGAGAGAGTGGAGCTGTGAGGACAACATGGTATTGTTGATGGACCGTGAGGACGAGATACAACATGGTATTGTTGAGAGAGTGGAGCTGTGAGGACGAGATACAACATGGTTGTTGAGAGAGTGGAGCTGTTAGATACAACATGGTATTGTTGGAGCTGTGAGGACGAGATACAACATGGTATTGTTGAGAGAGTGGAGCCGTGAGGACTAGATACAACATGGTATTGTTGAGAGAGTGGAGCCGTGAGGACTAGATACAACATGGTATTGTTGAGAGAGTGGAGCTGTGAGGGACGAGATACAACATGGTATTGTTGAGAGAGTGGAGCCGTGAGGACTAGATACAACATGGTATTGTTGAGAGAGTGGAGCTGTGAGGACGAGAGATACAACATGGTAATGTTGAGAGAGTGGAGATGTGAGGACTAGATACAACATGGTATTGTTGAGAAAGTGGAAGTGTGAGGACTAGATACAACATGGTATTGTTGAGAGAGTGGAGGTGTGAGGACGAGATACAACATGGTATTGTTGAGAGAGTGGAGCCGTGTACAACATGAGGAGAGAGTGGAGCCGTGAGATACAACATGGTATTGTTGAGAGAGTGGAGCTGTGAGGACGAGATACAACATGGTATTGTTGAGAGAGTGGAGCCGTGAGGACGAGATACAACATGGTATTGTTGAGAGAGTGGAGCCGTGAGACGGATACAACTTGATTGTTGACAGATACAACATGGTATTGTTGACCGTGAGGACTAGATACAACATGGTATTGTTGAGAGAGTGGAGGTGTGAGGATGAGATACAACATGGTATTGTTGAGAGAGTGGAGCTGTGAGGACTAGATACAACATGGTATTGTTGAGAGAGTGGAGCTGTGAGGACGAGATACAACATGGTATTGTTGAGAGAGTGGAGCTGTGAGGACGAGATACAACATGGTATTGTTGAGAGAGTGGAGCTGTGAGGACTAGATACAACATGGTATTGTTGAGAGAGTGGAGCTGTGTGGACGTGATTGGACGAGATAGGTACAACATGGTATTGTTGAGAGAGTGGAGCTGTGAGGACTAGATACAACATGGTATTGTTGAGAGAGTGGAGCTGTGAGGACTAGATACAACATGGTATTGTTGAGAGAGTGGAGCTGTGAGGACTAGATACAACATGGTATTGTTGAGAAAGTGGAGAGAGTGGGAGATACTGGAGATACAACATGGTATTGTTGAGAGAGTGGGCTGTGAGGACTAGATACAACATGGTATTGTTGAGAGAGTGGAGCTGTGAGGACTAGAGATACAACATGGTATTGTTGAGAGAGTGGAGCTGTGAGGACGAGATACAACATGGTATTGTTGAGAGAGTGGAGCTGTGAGGACTAGATACAACATGGTATTGTTGAGAGAGTGGAGCTGTGAGGACTAGATACAACATGGTATTGTTGAGAGAGTGGAGCTGTGAGGACTAGATACAACATGGTATTGTTGAGAGAGTGGAGCCGTGAGGACTAGATACAACATGGTATTGTTGAGAGTGGAGCTGTGAGGACGAGATACAACATGGTAATGTTGAGAGTGGAGATGTGAGGACTAGATACAACATGGTATTGTTGAGAGAGTGAGGTGTGAGGACTAGATACAACATGGTATTGTTGAGAGAGTGGAGGTGTGAGGACGAGATACAACATGGTATTGTTGAGGAGTGGAGCTGTGAGGACGAGATACAACATGGTATTGTTGAGAGAGTGGAGCTGTGAGGACGAGATACAACATGGTATTGTTGAGAGAGTGGAGCCGTGAGGACGGATACAACATGGTATTGTTGAGAGAGTGGAGCTGAGGACGAGATACAACATGGTATTGTTGAGAGAGTGGAGCCGTGAGGACGGATACAACATGGTATTGTTGAGAGAGTGGAGGTGTGAGGACTAGATACAACATGGTATTGTTGAGAGTGGAGGTGTGAGGACTAGATACAACATGGTATTGTTGAGAGTGGAGCCGTGAGGACGAGATACAACATGGTATTGATGAGAGAGTGGAGCTGTGAGGACGAGATACAACATGGTATTGTTGAGAGAGTGGAGCTGGAGGAAAAGATACAACATGGTATTGTTGAGAGAGTGGAGCCGTGAGGACGAGATACAACATGGTATTGTTGAGAGAGGAGCTGTGAGCGAGATACAACATGGTATTGAGAGAGTGGACTGTGAGATACAACATGGTATTGTTGAGAGAGTGGAGCTGTGGTATTGTTTAGAGAGTGGAGCTGTGAGATACAACATGGTATTGTTGAGAGAGGGAGCTGTGAGGACTAGATACAACATGGTATTGTTGAGAGAGTGGAGCTGTGAGGACGTACAACATGGTATTGGACTGTGAGATACAACATGGTATTGTTGAGAGAGTGGAGCTGTGAGGACTAGTGGTAGGACTAGATACAACATGGTATTGTTGAGAGAGTGGAGCCGTGAGGACGAGATACAACATGGTATTGTTGAGAGAGTGGAGATGAGGACTAGATACAACATGGTATTGTTGAGAGAGTGGAGCTGTGAGGACGAGATACAACATGGTAATGTTGAGAGAGTGGAGATGTGAGGACTAGATACAACATGGTATTGTTGAGAGAGTGGAAGTGTGAGGACTAGATACAACATGGTATTGTTGGAGTGGAGGTGTGAGGTACAACATGGTGTTGAGGACTAGATACAACATGGTATTGTTGAGAGAGTGGAGCCGTGAGGACGAGATACAACATGGTATTGTTGAGAGAGTGGAGCCGTGAGGACGAGATACAACATGGTATTGTTGAGAGAGTGGAGCCGTGAGAGAGATACAACATGGTATTGTTGAGAGAGTGGAGCCGTGAGATACAACATGGTATTGTGGAGGTGAGAGAGTGGAGCTGTGAGGACGAGATACAACATGGTATTGTTGAGAGAGTGGAGCCGTGAGGATGAGATACAACATGGTATTGATGAGAGAGTGGAGCTGTGAGGACGAGATACAACATGGTATTGATGGAGCTGTGAGAAAAGTGGAGTTGAGAGAGTGGAGCCGTGAGGACTAGATACAACATGGTATTGTTGAGAGAGTGGAGCTGTGAGGACTAGATACAACATGGTATTGTTGAGAGAGTGGAGCTGTGAGGACTAGATACAACATGGTATTGTTGTTGAGAGAGTGGAGCTGTGAGGAAAAGATACAACATGGTATTGTTGAGAGAGTGGAGCCGTGAGGACTAGATACAACATGGTATTGTTGAGAGAGTGGAGCCGTGAGGACTAGATACAACATGGTATTGTTGAGAGAGTGGAGCCGTGAGGACGAGATACAACATGGTATTGTTGAGAGAGTGGAGCCGTGAGGACGAGATACAACATGGTATTGTTGAGAGAGTGGAGCTGTGAGGACGAGATACAACATGGTATTGTTGAGAGAGTGGAGATGTGAGGACGAGATACAACATGGTATTGTTGAGAGAGTGGAGCTGTGAGGACTAGATACAACATGGTATTGTTGAGAGAGTGGAGCTGTGAGGACGAGATACAACATGGTATTGTTGAGAGAGTGGAGCCGTGAGGACGAGATACAACATGGTATTGTTGAGAGAGTGGAGCCGTGAGGATGAGATACAACATGGTATTGTTGAGAGAGTGGAGTGGAGCAACATGGTATTGTTGAGGACGAGATACAACATGGTATTGTTGAGAGAGTGGAGCCGTGAGGACGAGATACAACATGGTAATTTGACAGGCAGTCCTAGCTTGCATCCCAAATGGCACTTATTCCCTATGGGCCCAGGTCACAAGTAGTGCACTAGGTAATAGGGTGCCATTTTGACGTACTATTCATTTACAGTATCAGACAAGCTCCCTACAACAAACAGTGGAGAAGACAACAACCTTTAAATGAACCAAATTGTGCATTAAAAAAATACAATAAATATACATCTCTATAAAATAAGTATTTGGAGAAAGAGAAAACAAAACAAAAATTATATATATATATATATATAATAATCTTTGAAACATCCTCTATGGCACCTGTCCAGAACATAACTCAAGCTTGTGAGTTAAAACGACTTACAATGAACACCCTAAACTCATTCAATTGTTATGGGTATATTGATCAGCAATTGCACATTTTTGTTTTGGCAGTTGCTTGATAATTTTTGGGAAGTACGTGCTCACACGTGTGTGTGTGTGTGTGTGTGTGTGTGTGTGTGGACATCAAAAGAGGAAGTGTGTGAGGTTAATTTTTACTGTTCCAATTGGCCAATGAAATGCAAGCGACAGTAGAGTTGTTTTTGTACTGAAACAGTATCGCTGGAAGAAGGAATATAGAACCCTTACCAATAAAAACAACACAGTCATCTTTATCCTGCCGTTACTGTATGGAGCCAGACATTATGTAGGTGCGTGAAACATATTTTGATGGCTGCAGGGAAGGAAATGCACAACAGGAAAGCAATCTCCAGTTTATGTGATGGCAATCCAACACATAAAACGGGGAGGGGGGGGGGGAATGTTGTTCCCTCGCCAACCTTGTCTCTAGCTTCTTCAAAACAACAAAGCGGGTATCCACCGATATTCGAAAACAAGTGGTTCAGTTTGTGATGACCATTTTGAGCTTCTTGGCGACCAGTGACTGGCTGAAGATGAAGCGCTGTGTAATTTCCTTTCCATACGAGTACGGTTGAGTGGGTCGGTTCAGAAGGGTAGGGTCGGTTCAGAGTCACAGGCAGAGTGTTGAGGGGTAGGTGGGTCGGTTCAGAGTCACAGGCAGAGTGTTGAGGGGTAGGTGGGTCGGTTCGGTTCAGAGGGGTAGGTGGGTCGGTTCAGAGTCACAGACAGAGTGTTGAGGGGTAGGTGGGTCGGTTCAGAGTCACAGGCAGAGTGTTGAGGGGTAGGTGGGTCGGTTCAGAGTCATAGGCAGAGTGTTGAGGGGTAGGTGGGTCGGTTCAGAGTCATAGGCAGAGTGTTGAGGGGTAGGTGGGTCGGTTCAGAGTCACAGGCAGAGTGTTGAGGGGTAGGTGGGTCGGTTCAGAGTCACAGGCAGAGTGTTGAGGGGTAGGTGGGTCGGTTCAGAGTCACAGACAGAGTGTTGAGGGGTAGGTGGGTCGGTTCAGAGGGGTAGGTGGGTCGGTTCAGAGTCATAGGCAGAGTGTTGAGGGGTAGGTGGGTCGGTTCAGAGTCCAGGCAGAGTGTTGAGGGGTAGGTGGGTCGGTTCAGAGGGGTAGGTGGGTCGGTTCAGAGTCACAGGCAGAGTGTTGAGGGGTAGGTGGGTCGGTTCAGAGGGGTAGGTGGGTCGGTTCAGAGTCACAGGCAGAGTGTTGAGGGGTAGGTGGGTCGGTTCAGAGGGGTAGGTGGGTCGGTTCAGAGTCACAGGCAGAGTGTTGAGGGGTAGGTGGGTCGGTTCAGAGTCACAGGCAGAGTGTTGAGGGGTAGGTGGGTCGGTTCAGAGTCACAGGCAGAGTGTTGAGGGGTGGGTGGGTCGGTTCAGAGGGGTAGGTGGGTCGGTTCAGAGTCACAGGCAGAGTGTTGAGGGGTAGGTGGGTCGGTTCAGAGTCACAGGCAGAGTGTTGAGGGGTAGGTGGGTCGGTTCAGAGTCACAGGCAGAGTGTTGAGGGGTAGGTGGGTCGGTTCAGAGGGGTAGGTGGGTCGGTTCAGAGTCCAGGCAGAGTGTTGAGGGGTAGGTGGGTCGGTTCAGAGTCACAGGCAGAGTGTTGAGGGGTAGGTGGGTCGGTTCAGAGGGGGTAGGTGGGTCGGTTCAGAGTCACAGGCAGAGTGTTGAGGGGTAGGTGGGTCGGTTCAGAGTCACAGGCAGAGTGTTGAGGGGTAGGTGGGTCGGTTCAGAGTCCAGGCAGAGTGTTGAGGGGTAGGTGGGTCGGTTCAGAGTCACAGGCAGAGTGTTGAGGGGTAGGTGGGTCGGTTCAGAGTCACAGGCAGAGTGTTGAGGGGTAGGTGGGTCGGTTCAGAGGGGTAGGTGGGTCGGTTCAGAGTCCAGGCAGAGTGTTGAGGGGTAGGTGGGTCGGTTCAGAGTCACAGGCAGAGTGTTGAGGGGTAGGTGGGTCGGTTCAGAGTCACAGGCAGAGTGTTGAGGGGTAGGTGGGTCGGTTCAGAGTCCAGGCAGAGTGTTGAGGGGTAGGTGGGTCGGTTCAGAGTCACAGGCAGAGTGTTGAGGGGTAGGTGGGTCGGTTCAGAGTCCAGGCAGAGTGTTGAGGGGTAGGTGGGTCGGTTCAGAGTCACAGACAGAGTGTTGAGGGGTAGGTGGGTCGGTTCAGAGTCACAGGCAGAGTGTTGAGGGGTAGGTGGGTCGGTTCAGAGGGGTAGGTGGGTCGGTTCAGAGTCACAGACAGAGTGTTGAGGGGTAGGTGGGTGGGTTCAGAGTCACAGGCAGAGTGTTGAGGGGTAGGTGGGTCGGTTCAGAGTCACAGGCAGAGTGTTGAGGGGTAGGTGGGTCGGTTCAGAGTCACAGGCTGAGTGTTGAGGGGTAGGTGGGTCGGTTCAGAGTCACAGGCAGAGTGTTGAGGGGTAGGTTCAGAGGGGTAGGTGGGTCGGTTCAGAGTCCAGGCAGAGTGTTGAGGGGTAGGTGGGTCGGTTCAGAGTCCAGGCAGAGTGTTGAGGGGTAGGTGGGTCGGTTCAGAGGGGTAGGTGGGTGGGTCGAGGGTGTTATCCTGATCACTGCAGGACACAGTACTTCTTGTAGTCAGACTCAAAGTCCTCGTCCATGCTAGTGGTGTCGGCCATCTTCTTGCCGTCAGTCTTTGGCAGGAACTGAGAGTAGTCCACTCCCTTCTGCTCATAGAACAGTATGTAGGCAGAGTCCGTGTCCATCTCCTCTGAGTGCACTTCCTAGGGAGGATACAGCCAACAAGTACGCACTTGAAAAGAGATAGTCTAGTCTTTAAAGTGACTAATTGGTTTGCTAGATTATACTGACTATCAGTAGAGGATGAGTGTGTGTGTGTGTGTGTTCTTACCTTACAGCTGCTGTCGTTGTAACAGTACCATTTGTTGTTGGGGTTTTTGGCATAGGTCACATAATGTCCTCCTCCCATGATACCTGAATGGCACTGAGGAGAGAGAGAGAACCACCTAACCACCACTTTAATAACACAATATGGGCCATGTGCAAAAGTAGTATATGATATAGGGAATAGGGTGCCAGCCCTGGTCAAAAGTAGTGTACTATATAGGGAATAGGGTGCCAGCCCTGGTCAAAAGTAGTGTACTATATAGGGAATAGGGTGCCAGCCCTGGTCAAAAGTAGTGTACTATATAGGGAATAGGGTGCCAGCCCTGGTCAAAAGTAGTGTACTATATAGGGAATAGGGTGCAAATTTGGTACAGATGCTTTCAAATCTACACCAACCTTCGAGAGCCATTCGGAACCCAAAATATCTAACTATATTTAACTATACATATATTAAACAAACTATAAACTAATATATATATATGAATAAAACTAATTCCAAACTTCCCGAGGTATAGGTTAGGAGGCTAACCTCCAAGAAGTTTTGGAAGTACTCACTGAAATTGCATATAAGTTGTAGATGTTCTCCAGGCTGTTGTCTCTTTGGTGCAGAAGGGTGGTGGTGGGTGTCTCCAGGTTCGTGCTGGGCGCCGTACTGGCCTCCGTGCATTGTAGCCCACCGCTGTCCCCGTTCATCACGATGACGTCACTGAGGCTGCTAAACGCGTCTGTGGTGGACATCTCCGGCTCGCTCCTCACTCCCACGAGCCCACCCTCCGTGTCCGCCTGCGATCTTCCCTCCCTGGGCTCGGTGTCGGAGTCGCTGCCCCCCTCCCTGGTACTACCTTCCAGGTTCTCCTTGCTGTTGGAGAGGCGGTGGCGGCTGGCCAGCTGGGGGAGCCTGAGGCGGGTCTGTCTGTGGCCTGTGCTCCCTGACCCTCCTCCTGTCTTGGGGCTGCTGCAGGGGCTGCTGGTACAACTGATGGAAGAGGGAGGGGCTGACTTCCTGCCTGAAGCTGGAGAGGCTGTGGAGACAGAGAGAGACAGAGACAGAGAGAGAGAGACAGAGAGACACACAGAGAGACAGAGAGAGAGAGAGACACACAGAGAAAGACACAGAGAGAGAGAGACACAGAGAGAGAGAGAGAGACACAGAGAGAGAGACACACAGAGAGAGAGAGAGAGAGAGAGAGACACAGAGAGAGACAGAGAGAGACACAGAGAGAGACAGAGAGAGAGACAGAGAGAGAGAGAGAGACAGAGAGACAGAGAGAAAGAGAGGCAGAGGTCACG
>NW_027015907.1:2500-10770 GCF_036934945.1 Oncorhynchus masou masou | reverse complement strand
GCTACAACATACTTCCCTGGTTGGTATCATTGATTCTCCCTTAAACTGCCTCTAAACTCATTTTTTTTGCTACAACTTCGAATCACTGATCTACAAATAGTATTCTCTGCCTAAATAACAGGCTTTGTGTAATTAAGATTCTGGCTTGAGCGATCCCAATACCAAACACGCACAACCTGACATGGATTAATTGATTGGAGACAGCATGTGTCAATGAAAAACTTTTCTAGGATTTTCTCCTTGTAGCAAAACTAGTGGACAATACTGGAAATATCACAAAACCAACCAAAACAACTGGCCCTAATCATGATAATTATATTTTAATAAATAACTTCACAGCTTATCCTGTAATGACAGGAGTGTGGCCTGGGGTTTGGTTTGTATCTGACATTTAACACAGGCTCGCTCTGACTGTCTGAGGGTAGAATAACACACATGTATGCACGCACTCACAGTTCTCTAAAAAGTTAGCCACTCTCAACTCTCTCCATTCATAGCCCAGCATGTCTCTCTCTCTGTGTGTGTCTCCCTGCCACTATCTCTGATCCGTCTCCATTTCTCAGTCTCAGTATGAGCTGAGCTGAGCTGAGCTGAAGGTTAAATAGCCCATTCTGCCCTGAAGGACTCCCACTGACACACGCACGCACGCACGCACACACACTCACACACACTCCTACACACACGTGCCCCTATAAGTTCTTATGTGCAACGGTTGGACAGCATTCTTACACACACCTACTGTGTGAAACACACTAAGGAGGCCTATTTCACGTCTGTATGGCAGTTTGCTCACACTCATGTCACGCATCCCCACACACATAGACTGTTGTTATTCCACTTTACCAGGCACCAATATGTGGTGTTATCTGTTGCTACTGCAGTGAAGCTGACTGGCTTTAATTGAAAGCTTGATTACATTGCTGCTAGAGAGACAATTGATAAAGTACTTTAAAGTCAGAATTGAATTGTCTACTAGGAGATCCAGGAATCTGAGTACAATTGTTATGGCTTTGGCGCCACCGAATTAGTTCCACTAAAACTGAGAGAGAGCGAGGAGTGAAGGGGTGGGCAGAAGAGGGAGCGAGAGTAGGGAGAGAGAAAGAGAGGTAGAAGGGAGAGAGGTAGAAGGGAGAGAGGTAGAAGGGAGAGAGAGAGAGGAGGGAGAGAGGGAGAAGGGAGAGAGAAGAGAGAGAGAGGAGAGAGAGAGAAGGGAGAGAGAATAGAGGTAGAAGGGAGAGGGGTAGAGAGAGGAGGGGCGGGTAGAGAGGGATGAAGGGAGAGAGGTAGAGAGAGGTAGAAGGGAGAGAGGTAGAAGGGAGAGAGGTAGAAGGGAGAGAGAGAGAAGGGGGAGAGAGAGGGAGAAGGGAGAGAGAAGAGGGAGAAGAGAGAGAAGGGAGAGAGAAGAGAGAGGAAGGGAGAGAGAAGAGAGGTAGAAGGGAGAGAGGTAGAGAGAGGGAGGGGCGGGTAGAGAGGGATGAAGGGAGAGAGGTAGAGAGGGATGAAGGGAGAGAGGTAGAGAGAGGTAGAAGGGAGAGAGGTAGAAGGGAGAGAGAGTAGAAGGGAGAGAGGTAGAAGGGGGAGAGAGAGAAGGGAGAGAGAAGAGGGAGAAGAGAGAGAGAAGGGAGAGAGAAGAGAGGTAGAAGGGAGAAGGTAGAGAGAGGAGAGGGGGGTAGAGAGGGACGAAGGGAGAGAGGTAGAAGAGAGTGAGAGGTAGAAGGTAGAAGTAGAAGGTAGAGAGAGAGAGGTAGAAGGGAGAGAGAGGGAGAGAAACAGAGAGAGAGAAGAGGGAGAGAGGTAGAAGGGAGAGAGAAACTGTTCTGCCTGCGGCTATTGAACCCTGACCTGTTCACCGGACGTGCTACCTGTCCCAGACCTGCTGTTTTCAACTCTCTAGAGACAGCAGGAGCGGTAGAGATACTCTCAATGATCGGCTATGAAAAGCCAACTGACAATTACTCCTGAGGTGCTGACTTGTTGCACCCTCGACAACTACTGTGATTATTATTATTTGATCATGCTGGTCATTTGTGAACATCTTGGCCATGTTCTGTTATAATCTCCACCCGGTACAGCCAGAAGAGGACTGGCCACCCTCATAGCCTGGTTCCTCTCTAGGTTTCTTCCTAGGTTTTGGCCTTTCTACGGAGTTTTCCTAGACACTGTGCTTCTACACCTGCATTTCTTGCTGTTTGGGGTTTTAGGCTGGGTTCCTGTACAGCACTTTGATATATCAGCTGATGTAAGAAGGGCTATATAAATCAATTTGATGATTTGATGAAGATAGAAGAGAGGGAGGTAGAAGGGAGATATGTAGAGGTTAGAGAAGGTAGAGAAGGTAGAGAGAGAGTGAGAGAGATAACATTAAATGAGATGTAGAAAGAGAGAGAGAGATAACATTAAATGAGATGTAGAAGAGAGAGAGAGAGAGAGAGAGAGAGATAACATTAAATGAGAGGTAGAAGGGAGAGAGTTGGAAGAGAGCGAGGTAAAACATTAAATGGAAATGCTGTTTAGAGTTGTGGAGTTTGAACAGCTCTAACTACATTTCACAGATGTACAATGATCCAGTATAATGGTTCAGGGATGGAGGGATGAGGAGGAAATGTTTTGTAGTTGTAATTAGGAGCATCCTCTATCTCACTGTTTACTGCATCAGCTGGCTAGATCGGGAGATAGGGGAGGGGTTATTAGAGAAACTGAGTGTGTGAGAAAACAGAGGGAGGGAGGGTGAAGGTAGTGTTAGGACACATTGAAGATATTAAACTAGTATGTGTGACAGAATTTTCTTGCATGTCTGCTAGTCTGGGGTGTGTGAAGTACTGAGGCAATCTCCAGGCTTGCCGTTTTGTTCTGTATCTTTTATCAAAGCCTTATCCCCCACTATAATCACTCAATCCATCCATGTGATTCAGGATTCTTCAGGTCATCACATTTATCAGCTCGACATGATTGGAATTTTGACTGACCTCCGAGTTGATGAACTATGAATTTGATGTCCACAAACTGTAAACACTCTCTCTAACATCTCTCGTAATAGCTCTGTACTTCCTGTACTCACTTCTGCCCTCTCTGTCACACTCCTAACCTCTCTGTCACACTCCTGCCTCTCTCTGCCACTGTCCATAATGAGTCATCATGCAGCTTTAAGGCGGTTTAGGGACAGTAGCACTAGTGTCCAGTCAGCAGTATGGGGGGCTGATGTTTAGGGACAGTAGCGCTAGTGTCCAGTCAGCAGTTTAGGGGGCTGATGCTTAGGAACAGTAGCGCTAGTGTCCAGTCAGCAGTATAGGGGGCTGATGTTCAGGGACAGTAGCGCTAGTGTCCAGTCAGCAGTATAGGGGGCTGATGTTCAGGGACAGTAGCGCTAGTGTCCAGTCAGCAGTATAAGGGGCTGATGTTTAGGGACAGTAGCGCTAGTGTCCAGTCAGCAGTATAGGGGGCTGATGTTAAGGACAGTAGCGTTAGTGTCCAGTCAGCAGTATAGGGGCTGATGTTCAGGGACAGTAGCGTTAGTAGTCCAGTCAGCAGTATAGGGGGCTGATGTTCAGGGACAGTAGCATTAGTGTCCAGTCAGCAGTATAGGGGGCTGATGTTTAGGGACAGTAGCGCTAGTGTCCAGTCAGCAGTATAGGGGGCTGATGTTCAGGGACAGTAGCGTTAGTAGCCAGTCAGCAGTATAGGGGGGCGATGTTCAGGGACAGTAGCGCTAGTGTCCAGTCAGCAGTATAGGGGGGCGATGTTTAGGGACAGTAGCGCTAGTGTCCAGTCAGCAGTATAGGGGGCTGATGTTCAGGGACAGTAGCATTAGTAGTCCAGTCAGCAGTATAGGGGGCTGATGTTCAGGGACAGTAGCGCTAGTGTCCAGTCAGCAGTATAGGGGGCTGATGTTTAGGGACAGTAGCGCTAGTGTCCAGTCAGCAGTATAGGGGGCTGATGTTCAGGGACAGTAGCGCTAGTGTCCAGTCAGCAGTATAGGGGGCTGATGTTCAGGGACAGTGGCGCTAGTGTCCAGTCAGCATAAGGGGGCGATGTTCAGGGACAGTAGCGCTAGTGTCCAGTCAGCAGTATAGGGGGGCGATGTTCAGGGACAGTAGCGCTAGTGTCCAGTCAGCAGTATAGGGGGCGATGTTCAGGGACAGTAGCACTAGTGTCCAGTCAGCAGTATAGGGGGCTGATGTTCAGGGACAGTAGCGCTAGTGTCCAGTCAGCAGTATAGGGGCGATGTTCAGGGACAGTAGCGCTAGTGTCCAGTCAGCAGTATAGGGGGCTGATGTTTAGGGACAGTAGCGCTAGTGTCCAGTCAGCAGTATAGGGGGCTGATGTTCAGGGACAGTAGCGTTAGTAGTCCAGTCAGCAGTATAGGGGGCGATGTTCAGGGACAGTAGCGTTAGTGTCCAGTCAGCAGTATAGGGGGCTGATGTTCAGGGACAGTAGCGCTAGTGTCCAGTCAGCAGTATAGGGGGCTGATGTTCAGGGACAGTAGCGCTAGTGTCCAGTCAGCAGTATAGGGGGCTGATGTTCAGGGACAGTAGCGCTAGTGTCCAGTCAGCAGTATAGGGGGCGATGTTCAGGGACAGTAGCGTTAGTTGTCCAGTCAGCAGTATAGGGGGCGATGTTCAGGGACAGTAGCGTTAGTGTCCAGTCAGCAGTATAGGGGGCGATGTTCCAGGGACAGTAGCGCTAGTGTCCAGTCAGCAGTATAGGGGGCTGATGTTCAGGGACAGTAGCGTTAGTTTCCAGTCAGCAGTATAGGGGGCGATGTTCAGGGACAGTAGCGCTAGTGTCCAGTCAGCAGTATAGGGGGCTGATGTTTAGGGACAGTAGCGTTAGTTTCCAGTCAGCAGTATAGGGGGCGATGTTCAGGGACAGTAGCGTTAGTTTCCAGTCAGCAGTATAGGGGGCGATGTTCAGGGACAGTAGCGCTAGTTTCCAGTCAGCAGTATAGGGGGCGATGTTCAGGGACAGTAGCGCTAGTTTCCAGTCAGCAGTATAGGGGGCGATGTTCAGGGACAGTAGCGCTAGTGTCCAGTCAGCAGTATAGGGGGCGATGTTCAGGGACAGTAGCGTTAGTGTCCAGTCAGCAGTATAGGGGGCGATGTTCAGGGACAGTAGCGCTAGTGTCCAGTCAGCAGTATAGGGGGCGATGTTCAGGGACAGTAGCGCTAGTGTCCAGTCAGCAGTATAGGGGGAGATGTTCAGGGACAGTAGCGTTAGTGTCCAGTCAGCAGTATAGGGGGCGATGTTCAGGGACAGTAGCGTTAGTGTCCAGTCAGCAGTATAGGGGGCGATGTTCAGGGACAGTAGCGTTAGTGTCCAGTCAGCAGTATAGGGGGCGATGTTCAGGGACAGTAGCGTTAGTGTCCAGTCAGCAGTATAGGGGGCTGATGTTCAGGGACAGTAGCGTTAGTGTCCAGTCAGCAGTATAGGGGCTGATGTTCAGGGACAGTAGCGTTAGTGTCCAGTCAGCAGTATAGGGGGCTGATGTTCAGGGACAGTAGCGTTAGTGTCCAGTCAGCAGTATAGGGGGCTGATGTTCAGGGACAGTAGCGTTAGTGTCCAGTCAGCAGTATAGGGGGCTGATGTTCAGGGACAGTAGCGCTAGTGTCCAGTCAGCAGTATAGGGGGCGATGTTCAGGGACAGTAGCGCTAGTGTCCAGTCAGCAGTATAGGGGGCGATGTTCAGGGACAGTGGCGTTAGTAGTCCAGTCAGCAGTATTGGGGGCGATGTTCAGGGACAGTAGCGCTAGTTTCCAGTCAGCAGTATAGGGGGCGATGTTCAGGGACAGTAGCGCTAGTGTCCAGTCAGCAGTATAGGGGGCGATGTTCAGGGACAGTAGCGCTAGTGTCCAGTCAGCAGTATAGGGGGCGATGTTCAGGGACAGTAGCGTTAGTGTCCAGTCAGCAGTATAGGGGCGATGTTCAGGGACAGTAGCGCTAGTGTCCAGTCAGCAGTATAGGGGAGCTGATGTTCAGGGACAGTAGCGTTAGTGTCCAGTCAGCAGTATAGGGGGCGATGTTCAGGGACAGTAGCGCTAGTGTCCAGTCAGCAGTATAGGGTGCTGATGTTCAGGGACAGTAGCGTTAGTTTCCAGTCAGCAGTATAGGGGGCGATGTTCAGGGACAGTAGCGCTAGTGTCCAGTCAGCAGTATAGGGGGCGATGTTCAGGGACAGTAGCGTTAGTGTCCAGTCAGCAGTATAGGGGCGATGTTCAGGGACAGTAGCGTTAGTGTCAAGTCAGCAGTATAGGGGGCGATGTTCAGGGACAGTAGCGTTAGTGTCCAGTCAGCAGTATAGGGGCGACTGTTCAGGGACAGTAGCGCTAGTGTCCAGTCAGCAGTATAGGGGGCTGATGTTCAGGGACAGTAGCGTTAGTGTCCAGTCAGCAGTATAGGGGGCTGATGTTCAGGGACAGTAGCGCTAGTGTCCAGTCAGCAGTACTAGGGGTGCTGATGTTCAGGGACAGTAGCGCTAGTGTCCAGTCAGCAGTATAGGGGGCGATATTCCAGGGACGGTAACGCTAGTGTCCAGTCAGCAGTATGGGGGCGATGTTCAGGGACAGTAGCGCTAGTGTCCAGATCAGCAGTATCAGGGTGCTGATGTTTAGGGACAGTAGCGCTAGTGTCCAGTCAGCAGCATAGGGGCTGATGTTCAGGGACAGTAGCGCTGAGTGTCAGTCAGCAGTATAGGGGCGATGTTCAGGGACAGCTGGCGCTAGTGTCCAGTCAGCAGTATAGGGGTGCTGATGTTCAGGGACAGTAGCGTTAGTTACCAGTCAGCAGTACTAGGGGCGATGTTCAGGGACAGTAGCGTTGTTTCAGTCAGCAGTATCGGAAGGCGATGTTCCGGGGACAGTAGCGTTAGTGTCAGTCTCAACAGGCTGGGGGCTGATGTTCAGGGACGAGCAGGTCGTTTCCAGTCGTTAGTGTCAGTCAGCAGTATAGGGGGCTGATGTTTAGGGACAGTGGCGTTAGTTTCCAGTCAGCGGTATAGGGGGCGATGTTCAGGGACAGTAGCGTTAGTTTTCCAGTCAGCAGTATAGGGGGCGATGTTCCAGGGACAGTAGCGCTAGTTTCCAGTCAGCTTGTATAGGGGGCGATGTTCAGGGACAGTAGCGCTGGTTTCCAGTCAGCAGTATAGGGGGCGATGTTCAGGGACAGTAGCGCTAGTGTCCAGTCAGCTTGGTATGCTGGGGGGCGATGTTCAGGGACAGTAGCGTTGGTGTCCAGTCAGCAGTATAGGGGGCGATGTTCAGGGACAGTAGCGCTAGTGTCCAGTCAGCAGTATGGGGGCGATGTTCAGGGACGAGTGGCGCTAGTTTCCAGTCAGCAGTATAGGGGGAGATGTTCAGGGACAGTAGCGTTAGTGTCAGTCAGCAGTATAGGGGGCGTGTTCAGGGACAGTAGCGTTAGTGTCAGTCAGCAGTATAGGGGGGCGATGTTCAGGACAGTAGCGTTAGTGTCAGTCAGCGGTATAGGGGGAGATGTTCTGGGGACAGTAGCGTTAGTGTCCAGTCAGCAGTATAGGGGGCTGATGTTCAGGACAGTAGCGTTAATTGTCGAATCAGCGCCATTCGGGGCCCCAGTATTTCCGGGGACAGTGGCGTTGATGACTCCAGTCAGCAGTAAAGAGGGAGCTGATCATTGGGACAGTAACGCTCGTATCCGTCCCAGCCGTACAGAGGTGATGTTGAGGACGATGGCGTTAGTGTCGATCCATCTGGGAGCTGAAATATTCAGGGACGGTAGCCGTTTCAGTCAAAAACGACGCAAGGGGCGATGTTCAGGGACAGTGCGCTAGTGTCCAGTCAGCGGTATAGGGGGCGATGTTCAGGGACAGTAGCGTTAGTGTCCAGTCAGCAGTATATGGGGCGATGTTCAGGGACAGTAGCGCTAGTTTCCAGTCAGCAGTATAGGGGCGATGTTCAGGGACAGTAGCGTTAGTTTCCAGTCAGCGGTATAGAGGCGATGTTCAGGGACAGTAGCGTTAGTGTCCAGTCAGCGGTATAGGGGCGATGTTTAGGACAGTAGCGCTGGTGTCCATTCAGCAGTATAGGGGCGATGTTCAGGGACAGTAGCGTTAGTGTCCAGTCAGCAGTATAGGGGGCTGATGTTCAGGGACAGTAGCGTTAGTTTCCAGTCAGCAGTATAGGGGGCGATGTTCAGGGACAGTAGCGCTGAGTGTCCAGTCAGCAGTATAGGGGGCGATGTTCAGGGACAGTAGCGCTAGTTTCCAGTCAGCAGTATAGGGGGCGATGTTCAGGGACAGTAGC
>NW_027015906.1:0-10775 GCF_036934945.1 Oncorhynchus masou masou | reverse complement strand
TGTATGTATGTATGTATGTATGTGTGTATGTGTGTATGTGTGTATGTGTGTGTGTGTGTGTGTGTGTGTGTGTGTGTGTGTGTGTGTGTGTGTGTATGTTTATAAAGCAGCCACATCTGTCAGAGGCAGTCTCAATGGAACCCTCACTACCCATTTTCAACAGCAGGGGGAGGTGTTGAGCTCCTCCTGAACAGTACACTCCTATCTAACATCTCTGTGTGTGTGTGTGTGTGTGTGTGTGTGTCTAGCTTGAAGCCCTGTTCACTTGTCACCATGTCCATCTATCTATTATTCACTAGAGACTCTCTCAGCTGTCACATACAGTACCCTGGGGTTCAATACAGTCACATACAGTATCTTGGGGTTCAATACAGTATCCTGTGGTTCAATACAGTACTAGGGTTCACATACAGTATCCTGGGATTCAATACAGTACCCTGGGGTTCAATACAGTCACATACAGTACCCTGGGGTTCAATACAGTCACATACAGTACCCTGGGGAGGAGGAGAGAGAGAAGGAAGGGGAGGAGGGGAGGGGAGAGAGAAGTGAACTCTTCCTTACACAGCATTAGTTATTGTGTGTTCTGTGTGTGTGTGTGTGTGTGTGTGTGTGTGTGTGTGTGTGTGTGTGTGTGTGTGTGTGTGTGTGTGTGTGTGTGTGTGTGTGTGTTGTGTGTGTCTGTCACTGCCTTTAATGGGATGATGAGTTCATGACCATGGGAACAGCTGAGCTAAGCTGACACAGCGAGCAGTGGCTGAGAGGTGCGTGTCTGTGAGGCATGCTAAAAGATCTGTGTCAACACTGATGTTAGGGTCTGAATCTCTGTGTGTTTATGCAGACGCATGTGTCACTCTGTGTGTTTATCTGACAGTCTAGAGGGAACACTGTCATTCAGTCATTTACCTCACCAACAAAATCACTAACGCCCAAAACAGTCTGTGTGTGATACCTGTATTACAGTGACTCTCTCTCTGTGTGTGTGTGTGTGTGTGTGTGTGTGTGTGTGTGTGTGTGTGTGTGTGGTGTGAGATACCTGTATACAGTAACTCTCTGTGTCTCTGTGTGTGTGTGTGTGAGAGATACCTGTATACAGTAACTCTCTGTGTCTCTGTGTGTGTGTGTGTGTGTGAGAGATACCTGTATACAGTAATTCTCTGTGTGTGTGTGTGTGTGTGTGTGTGTGTGTGTGTGTGTGTGTGTGTGTGTGTGTGTGTGTGTGTGTGTGTGTGTGTGTGTGTGTGTGTGTGGTACCTGTATACAGTGCAGCAGGTCTGTGTGGTAGTAGCGGTCGTGATGAGCGTTGGCTGCTGCCAGGGTTAACAGGTAGTCATTCCTGGCATGGGTTGCTTTAGAGTTACAGTCACTCCTCTTGGCTTTCAACTAGAGAAGGATGGACAGAGAGGTGGAGAGAGGGGTGGAGAGAGAGGTAGAGAAAGGGGTGGAGAGACAAGTAGAGAGAGAGTGAGAGGTAGAGAGAGAGAGGTAGAGAAGTGGAGAGAGAGAGCGAGAGTGGTGGACAGAGAGAGAGAGGTAGAGAGAGAGGTGGAGAGAGAGGTAGAGAAAGGGGTGGAGAGACAAGTAGAGAGAGAGTGAGAGGTAGAGAGAGAGGTAGAGAAGTGGAGAGAGAGAGCGAGAGTGGTGGACAGAGAGAGAGAGTGGTGGAGAGAGAGGTAGAGAGGGAGGTGGAGAGCGAGAGGAAGAGAGCGAGAGTGGTGGACAGAGAGAGAGAGAGTGGTTGAGAGAGAGCGAGAGAGAGAGGTGGCGAGAGAGAGGTAGAGAGAGAGGTGGAGAGCGAGAGGTGGAGAGCGAGAGTGGTGGACAGAGAGAGAGAGAGTGGTGGACAGAGAGAGAGAGAGAGATGGACAGAGAGAGAGAGAGTGGTGGAGAGCGAGAGTGGTGGACAGAGAGAGAGAGAGTGGTGGAGAGAGAGAGAGAGAGAGAGGTGGACAGAGAGAGAGAGAGTGGTGGAGAGCGAGAGGTGGAGAGCGAGAATGGTGGACAGAGAAAGAGAGAGTGGTGGACAGAGAGAGAGAGAGGTGGCGAGAGAGAGGTGGAGAGCGAGAGGTGGAAAGAGAGAGAGATGATAAGAGTGTGTTAAAAACAGCAGGCCAGATTGCTCTGAATACCAACATGTGGTTTGAGGAATAGGAAACGTGTGTGTGTTTGTGTAAACATTTCGTCATGTTGTACAGAGGTAATGGTAACCATGCTTACCTTAACGTTGGCTTTCTGTAAACTAATCCTGGACTGAAACAGACCCAGCTTCGACCTGAGAGACAACAGACCACATCAATCAACTCAGATCAAACCTAGACTCAAGAGACTGACCAGGTATTATAAATCAACTGGAATCAGAGCTAAAACCGGGAGACAGACCAGGCATAATACATCAACTCAAAGCCAGTCTGGCCCTCAGTTTGGAAGGCAAGACATTATAAATCTAATGCTGATTTGGCCTTCAATTTGACATAAGTGAGAAATCCGTCTGCCATCGTTAAAACGCCATCGCTTATGAATGACTGAGCCTTGGAATGAATGTGTGTGTGTGTGTAGTGTGTTTTTCTTTGGGTCTATTGTGTGTGTGTCAAAGCCTGAGTGTAGTTTTGTGAGAGTGTGTGTTTGTACCCCTATGTGTGTTACCTTTAGTTGACAATGACTAATGTCCCACCTTCCTGCTCTAATGAAAATGTCCTGACACACACACACACACACACACACACACACACACACACACACACACACACACACACACACACACACACACACACACACACACACACACAGAGAGAGAGATACTATTACCGCTACTACAACTACTACTGTTGCTACTGCTAATATTACTACTACAACAACTACTACTACTACAACTACTGCTGCTACAACTACTACAACTAATACTGCTATTGCTACTACTACTACTAATACTGCTATTGCTACTACTACAACTAATACAGCTATTGCTACAACTACTGCTGCTGCTACAACTACTGCAACTAATACTGCTATTGCTACAACTACTGCTGCTACAACTAATACTGCTATTGCTACTACTACTGCTGCTACTACTACTACTGCTACTACTACTACTACTGCTATTGCTACTACTACTACTGGTATCTCTACTACTACTGCTGCTACTACTACAACTAATACTGCTATTGCTACTACTACAACTAATACTGCTATTGCTACTAATACTGCTACTACCATTACTATTACTGCTACTACAGCAGCTACTACAGCTGCTACAAGCTAACTGCTGCTACAACTACTACAACTATGACTGCTGGTACTGCTGCTACTGCTACTACTACTGCAGCTACTGTTGCTGCTGCTACAACAACTGCTGGTATTGCTGCTGCTACTACCACTGCTGCTGCTACCACTGCTGCATGTTGCTGCTACTACGACTACTACTACTGCTACTACTACTGGTATTGCTACTGCTACTACTACAACTACTTCGCCGCTACTACTACTACTACTGGTATTGCTAATACTACTACTGGTATTGCTACTGATACTACTACTGGTATTGCTACTGCTACTACTACTACTGGTAGCTGCTGCTACTGGTGGTGCTACTACTACTGCTACTACTACTGGTATTGCTACTACTACTGGTATTGCTACTACTACTACTACTACTACTACTGGTATTGCTACTGATACTACTACTGGTATTGCTACTGATACTACTACTGGTATTGCTACTGATACTACTACTGGTATTGCTACTGATACTACTACTACTACTGGTATTGCTACTGACACTACTACTACTACTGGTATTGCTACTGACACTACTACTACTACTGGTATTGCTACTGATACTACTGCTACTACTGGTATTGCTACTGATACTACTACTACTACTGGTATTGCTACTGATACTACCACTACTACTGGTATTGCTACTGATACTACTACTGGTATTGCTACTGATACTACTACTGGTATTGCTACTGATACTACTGCTGGTATTGCTGCTGATACTACTACTGGTATTGCAACTGATGCTACTACTGGTATTGCTACTGATGACTACTACTCACTACTGGTATTGCTACTGATACTGATGCTACTACTGGTATTGCTACTGATACTACTGCTACTACTGGTATTGCTACTGATACTACTGCTACTACTGGTATTGCTACTGATACTACTACTACTACTGGTATTGCTACTGATACTACTACTGGTATTGCTACTGATACTACTGCTACTACTGGTATTGCTACTGATACTACTACTACTACTGGTATTGCTACTGATACTACTGGTATTGCTACTGATACTACTGGTATTGCTACTGCTACTACTGGTATTGCTACTGATACTACTACTACTACTACTGGTATTGCTACTGCTACTACTGGTATTGCTACTGATACTACTACTACTACTGGTATTGCTACTGATACTACTGCTACTACTGGTATTGCTACTGATACTACTACTACTACTGGTATTGCTACTGATACTACTACTATTACTGGTATTGCTACTGATACTACTGCTACTACGCTCTTTCTCCATCTTCATCTCTCTTTCACACTTTGCATTCCCGTGGTCTGAGTGTGGTTGGGTTAGGGTTGAGAGGTAGGTCTGAGTGTGGTTGGGGTAGGGTTGAGAGGTAGGTCTGAGTGTGGTTGGGGTAGGGTTGAGAGGTAGGTCTGAGTGTGGTTGGGTTAGGGTTGAGAGGTAGGTCTGAGTGTGGTTGGGGTAGGGTTGAGAGGTAGGTCTGAGTGTGGTTGGGTTAGGGTTGAGAGGTAGGTCTGAGTGTGGTTGGGGTAGGGTTGAGAGGTAGGTCTGAGTGTGGTTGGGTTAGGGTTGAGAGGTAGGTCTGAGTGTGGTTGGGTTAGGGTTGAGTGTGGTTGGGTTAGGGTTGAGAGGTAGGTCTGAGTGTGGTTGGGTTAGGGTTGAGAGGTAGGTCTGAGTGTGGTTGGGTTAGGGTTGAGATGAAGGTCGGAGAGGTAGGTCTGAGTGTGGTTGGGTTAGGGTTGAGAGTGGTTGGGTTAGGGTTGAGAGGTAGGTCTGAGTGTGGTTGGGTTAGGGTTGAGAGTGGTTGGGTTAGGGTTGAGAGTGGTTGGGTTAGGGTTGAGAGTGGTTGGGTTAGGGTTGAGAGTGGTTGGGTTAGGGTTGAGATGAAGGTCTGTCCACCTACTTGGCCTCGATGTCAGCCTTCTCTCGAACGGCCTGAGCCACCTGTTCTGAGTCGTAGTATTTCTTCTTGGCTTTGGCCAGGTCCTTCACAGAGTCCTGCAGCTCCACCTGGATACGATTCAACTGTTCTATACTCTACACAGCACAGAGAGCCACAGGTTACACACACACACACATGATAGTCTACACACAGAGGTTACACACACACAGATGATCTACTAGGATATGGGACACACAGATGATCTACTAGGATATGGGACACACAGATGATCTACTAGGATATGGGACACACAGATGATATACTAGGATATGGGACACACAGATGATATACTAGGATATGGGACACACAGATGATATACTAGGATATGGGACACACAGATGATATACTAGGATATGGGACACACAGATGATATACTAGGATATGGGACACACAGATGATATACTAGGATATGGGACACACAGATGATATACTAGGATATGGGACACACAGATGATATACTAGGATATGGGACACACAGATGATATACTAGGATATGGGACACACAGATGATATACTAGGATATGGGACACACAGATGATATACTAGGATATGGGACACACAGATGATATACTAGGATATGGGACACACAGATGATATACTAGGATATGGGACACACAGATGATATACTAGGATATGGGACACACAGATGATATACTAGGATATGGGACACACAGATGATATACTAGGATATGGGACACACAGATGATATACTAGGATATGGGACACACAGACGATATACTAGGATATGGGACACACAGACGATATACTAGGATATGGGACACACAGACGATATACTAGGATATGGGACACACAGACGATATACTAGGATATGGGACACACAGACGATATACTAGGATATGGGACACACAGACGATATACTAGGATATGGGACACACAGACGATATACTAGGATATGGGACACACAGATGATGATCTAGGATATGGGACACACAGATGATATACTAGGATATGGGACACACAGATGATATACTAGGATATGGGACACAGAGATGATACACTAGGATATGGGACACACAGATGATGATCTACTAGGATATGGGACACACAGACGATCTACTAGGATATGGGACACACAGATGATATACTAGGATATGGGACACACAGATGATATACTAGGATATGGGACACACAGATGATATACTAGGATATGGGACACACAGACGATATACTAGGATATGGGACACACAGACGATATACTAGGATATGGGACACACAGATGATATACTAGGATATGGGACACACAGACGATATACTAGGATATGGGACACACAGACGATATACTAGGATATGGGACACACAGACGATATACTAGGATATGGGACACACAGACGATATACTAGGATATGGGACACACAGATGATATACTAGGATATGGGACACACAGATGATATACTAGGATATGGGACACAGAGATGATACACTAGGATATGGGACACACAGATGATGATCTACTAGGATATGGGACACACAGACGATCTACTAGGATATGGGACACACAGATGATATACTAGGATATGGGACACACACAGCATTACCTTTTTGAGCTGCTGTTCCTTGTATAGCCGTACAGTTTTAGCAGGGTCTGAGATCTCATTCTTGTAGTTGTCACACACGTTGATGCGAGACTGAGTCACCTGTACTGTCCCCTCCAGATAGGACCGCCACACAGCATACACATTCCTACACACAACACACACGGTCAGTTTACGCAAGAGGAAGACTGCAAGCCAACCAAGAACCATTGTGATGTCAGCAAGTCTTCTACTCACCTGTAGTCTGTGCGTTGGTCGTCAGGTTTGATGCCTGGCCAATCCCTCTTCAGGTACTGACTGGCCAGCTTCTGCAGAGCCTGTATAGATCAACAACAACATGACACAGCCATTGTGTTGTGTTGAGGAGTTGAGTCAGTCTACTGTGATATAGGTTACTGTGGCCCTGTATAGTGCCAGTGATATAGGTTACTGTGGCCCTGTATAGTGTCAGTGATATAGGTTACTATGGCCCTGTATAGTGTCAGTGATATAGGTTACTATGGCCCTGTATAGTGTCAGTGATATAGGTTACTATGGCCCTGTATAGTGTCAGTGATATAGGTTACTGTGGCCCTGTATAGTGTCAGTAATATAGGTTACTGTGGCCCTGTATAGTGTCAGTAATATAGGTTACTATGGCCCTGTATAGTGCCAGTGATATAGATTACTGTGGCCCTGTATAGTGTCAGTAATATAGGTTACTATGGCCCTGTATAGTGCCAGTGATATAGGTTACTGTGGCCCTGTATAGTGGCAGTGATATAGGTTACTGTGGCCCTGTATAGTGTCAGTAATATAGGTTACTATGGCCCTGTATAGTGTCAGTGATATAGGTTACTGTGGCCCTGTATAGTGTCAGTGATATAGGTTACTGTGGCCCTGTATAGTGTCAGTGATATAGGTTACTGTGGCCCTGTATAGTGTCAGTGATATAGGTTACTGTGGCCCTGTATAGTGTCAGTGATATAGGTTACTATGGCCCTGTATAGTGTCAGTGATATAGGTTACTGTGGCCCTGTATAGTGTCAGTGATATAGGTTACTGTGGCCCTGTATAGTGTCAGTGATATAGGTTACTGTGGCCCTGTATAGTGTCAGTGATATAGGTTACTATGGCCCTGTATAGTGTCAGTGATATAGGTTACTGTGGCCCTGTATAGTGTCAGTGATATAGGTTACTATGGCCCTGTATAGTGTCAGTGATATAGGTTACTGTGGCCCTGTATAGTGTCAGTGATATAGGTTACTGTGGCCCTGTATAGTGTCAGTGATATAGGTTACTGTGGCCCTGTATAGTGTCAGTGATATAGGTTACTGTGGCCCTGTATAGTGTCAGTGATATAGGTTACTGTGGCCTTGTATAGTGTCAGTGATATAGGTTACTATGGTCCTGTATAGTGTCAGTGATATAGGTACTATGGCCCTGTATAGTGTCAGTGATATAGGTTACTGTGGCCCTGTATAGTGTCAGTGATATAGTGTTACTGTGGCCCTGTATAGTGTCAGTGATATAGGTTACTATGGCCCTGTATAGTGTCAGTGATATAGGTTACTGTGGCCCTGTATAGTGTCAGTGATATAGGTTACTATGGCCCTGTATAGTGTCAGTGTGGTAGAGAGAGTTGTCCTGTATAGAGTCAGTGTAGTAGAGAGAGAGTTCTCCTGTATAGAGTCAGTGTAGTAGAGAGAGAGTTGTCCTGTATAGTGTCAGTGTAGTAGAGAGAGTTGTCCTGTATAGAGTCAGTGTGGTAGAGAGAGAGTTGTCCTGTATAGAGTCAGTGTGGTAGAGAGAGTTGTCCTGTATATAGTCAGTGTGGTAGAGAGAGAGTTGTCCTGTATATAGTCAGTGTGGTAGAGAGAGAGTTGTCCTGTATAGAGTCAGTGGTGGTGAGAGTTGTCCTGTATAGAGTCAGTGTGGTAGAGAGAGTTGTCCTGTATAGAGTCAGTGTGGTAGAGAGAGTTGTCCTGTATATAGTCAGTGTGGTAGAGAGAGTTGTCCTGTATAGAGTCAGTGTGGTAGAGAGAGTTGTCCTGTATAGAGTCAGTGTGGTAGAGAGAGAGTTGTCCTGTATATAGTCAGTGTGGTAGAATTGTCCATAAGTCAGTGTAGAGAGTCCATAGTCATGTGGTAGAGATTGTCTGTATAGGTCATGGTAGTTGTCCTATATAGTCAGTGGAGATTGTCCTATAGTCAGTGTGGTAGAGAGAGTTGTCCTGTATATAGTCAGTGTGGTAGAGAGGAGTTGTCCTGTATAGAGTCAGTGTAGTAGAGAGAGTTGTCCTGTATAGAGTCAGTGTGGTAGAGAGAGAGTTGTCCTGTATAGAGTCAGTGTGGTAGAGAGAGTTGTCCTGTAGAGTCAGTGTAGTAGAGAGAGAGTTGTCCTGTATATAGTCAGTGTAGTAGAGAGAGAGTTGTCCTGTATATAGTCAGTGTAGTAGAGAGAGAGTTGTGTCCTTAACCATTTGTACATTGTAAAACACTGTATATATATATATAATATGACATTTGTAATGTCTTCATTGTTTTGAAACTTCTGTATGTGTGATGTCTACTGATAATTTTTATTGTTTATTTCACTCTATATATTATCTACCTTACTTGCTTTGGCAATGTTAACACATGTTACCCATGCCAATAAAGCCCACTGAATTGAATTGAATTGAGTTCTCCTGTATATAGTCAGTGTGGTAGAGAGAGAGTTGTCCTGTATAGAGTCAGTGTAGTAGAGAGAGTTGTCCTGTATAGAGTCAGTGTAGTAGAGAGAGAGTTGTCCTGTATATAGTCAGTGTGGTAGAGAGAGAGTTGTCCTGTATATAGTCAGTGTAGTAGAGAGAGTTGTCCTGTATAGAGTCAGTGTAGTAGAGAGAGAGTTGTCCTGTATAGGTATAGAGTCAGTGTAGTGAGAGAGAGTTGTCCTGTATAGAGTCAGTGTGGTAGAGAGTTGTCCTGTATAGAGTCAGTGTAGTAGAGAGAGAGTTCTCCTGGCCTCAACAGATAACAATCATTAATAAAACAGCAGCAACAACAAGCTGGTTCCAATCAGGACAAATAGAGCTTCAGGGCCCATTGAGGATGTGTCCCGCCCTCTCTTGCGTCTCTCTCCCGTCTGTCTGTCTGTCTCTCTCCCCCCATCTCATATGCCTCTCTCATGTTCCTCTCTCTCTCAAGTCCCTCTCATGTCCCTCTCTCTCTCATGTCCCTCTCTCTCTCATGTCCCTCTCTCTCTCATGTCCCTCTCTCTCTCATGTCCCTCTCTCTCTCATGTCCCTCTCTCTCTCATGTCCCTCTCTCTCTCTCGTCCCTCTCTCTCTCTCATGTCCCTCTCTCTCTCATCGTCCCTCTCTCCCTCTCTCTCTCATGTCCCTCTCTCTCTCATGTCCCTCTCTCTCTATGTCCCTCTCTCATGTCCCTCTCTCTCATGTCCCTCTCTCTCATGTCCCTCTCTCTCATGTCCCTCTCTCTCATGTCCCTCTCTCTCATGTCCCTCTCTCTCTCTCTCATGTCCCTCTCTCTCTCTCTCATGCCCCTCTCTCTCTCTCTCATGCCCCTCTCAATTCAATTCAAGGGGCTTTATTGGCATGGGAAACGTGTTAACATTGCCAAAGCACGCTTAGGTATATAATATATAAAAGCGGAATAAAACAATAAAAATTAAATAGTAGACATCACACATACAGAAGTTTCAAAACAATAAAGACATTACAAATGTCATATCATATATATATATATGCAGTGTTTTTGCCAATGTGCAAATGGTAAAGGACACGGCGACAAAATAAATAAGCATAGATATGTGCTGTATTTACAATGGTGCGTGTTCTCTCACTGGTTGCCCTTTCTCGCGGCAACAGGTCACAAATCTTGGCTGCTTCTGATGGCACACTGTGGAATTTCACCCAGTAGATATGGAGTTTTTCAAAATTGGACTTGTTTTCAAATTCTCTGTGGATCTGTGTAATCTGAGGGAAATATGTCTTCTAATATGGTCATACATTGGGCAGGAGGTTAGG
>NW_027015905.1:0-10776 GCF_036934945.1 Oncorhynchus masou masou | reverse complement strand
ATACAAACGTATACATACGAACAACCACTTACAGACGCACACAATCAATGACTACATCTCATCTTCCCAGACCCATGCTGACTGAGCATCTCATCTCATCTCATCTTCCCAGACCCATGCTGACTGAGCATCTCATCTCATCTCATCTTCCCAGACCCATGCTGACTGAGCATCTCATCTCATCTCATCTTCCCAGACCCATGCTGACTGAGCATCTCATCTCATCTCATCTTCCCAGACCCATGCTGACTGAGCATCTCATCTCATCTCATCTTCCCAGACCCATGCTGACTGAGCATCTCATCTCATCTCATCTTCCCAGACCCATGCTGTCTGAGCATCTCATCTCATCTTCCCAGACCCATGCTGACTGAGCATCTCATCTCATCTCATCTTCCCAGACCCATGCTGACTGAGCATCTCATCTCATCTCATCTTCCCAGACCCATGCTGTCTGAGCATCTCATCTCATCTTCCCAGACCCATGCTGACTGAGCATCTCATCTCATCTCATCTTCCCAGACCCATGCTGACTGAGCATCTCATCTCATCTCATCTTCCCAGACCCATGCTGACTGAGCATCTCATCTCATCTCTTCCCAGACCCATGCTGACTGAGCATCTCATCTCATCTCATCTTCCCAGACCCATGCTGTCTGAGTCATCTCATCTCATCTTCCCAGACCCATGCTGTCTGAGCATCTCATCTCATCTCATCTTCCCAGACCCATGCTGTCTGAGCATCTCATCTCATGCTCCCAACCCCATCCCTAATGCCGGCATTATTGTTATGCCACCTCGCCTTAAATTAAATCAATTAGTTTTTCTCGGGCTCCCATACTATTACAATATTTCAATAGTAAATCATTAGATTTTTCCGTTGTGTAAATGGTGGTGGAATAATTGATTTCCATGTGTTTAGTATTTGTTTTATCAAGATGAGTGATGAGAAGAGGATCGTCAGCCCATTGGTATTTCACTACACCCCCATATGCCATGTTTTGAAATACGCAGACAGAATGATAAAAATGTGAGTTTACATTGTAATAATTTTCTAGCTCAGCCCATAACTTCTGGACTTCATATCATTCACCGGAAAGCATGGATTATTTAATCATTATTTGTTTTACACTTAAGACATCACACTGCCGTTGTGCTGTAGAATTTGTGAATTTTGTCTCTTGTATAATACATTCTTTACATTAGTTTATACTGCGTACATTTTGGTACACATATTCTCTACCTTTTCCTCCGTCAGTTCTTTTTAGTCTTGGTTCCAATAGTTTGAATGTACCAAAACATTTCTGAATGTACCAAAACATTTCTGAATGTACCAAAACATTTCTGAATATACCCCAAAATTTCTGAATGTACCAAAACATTTCTGAATGTACCAAAACATTTCTGAATATACCAAAACATTTCTGAATATACCCCAAAATTTCTGAATATACCAAAACATTTCTGAATGTACCAAAACATTTCTGAATACACCAAAACATTTCTGAATATACAAAACATTTCTGAATATACCAAAACATTTCTGAATGTACCAAAACATTTTTGAATGTACCAAAACTTTTCTGAATATACCAAAACATTTCTGAATATACCAAAACATTTCTGAATGTACCAAAACATTTCTAAATGTACCAAAACATTTTGAATATACCAAAACATTTCTGAATGTGCCAAAACACACTGAAGCTTTACCACTAATCTTGTTTGTTTTTCCCTCCATATTCTGTAACTATCTGTAGCATCATGTATGCAAAACACCAACCACTTGTCTTGTCTGTCCTGTCTGTCCTGTCTGTCCTGTCTGTCCTGTCTGTCCTGTCTTGTCCTGTCTTGTCCTGTCTTGTCCTGTCTGTCCTGTCTTGTCCTGTCTTGTCCTGTCTGTCCTGTCTGTCCTGTCTTGTCTTGTCCTGTCCGTCCTGTCTTGTCCTGTCTGTCCTGTCTGTCCTGTCTTGTCCTGTCTTGTCCTGTCTGTCCTGTCTTGTCCTGTCTTGTCCTGTCTGTCCTGTCTGTCCTGTCTTGTCTTGTCCTGTCCGTCCTGTCTTGTCCTGTCTGTCCTGTCTGTCCTGTCTTGTCCTGTCTTGTCCTGTCTGTCCTGTCTTGTCCTGTCCGTCCTGTCTTGTCCTGTCTGTCCTGCCTTGTCCTGTTTTGTCCCTTCTTGACCTACACTGTCAGAAAAAAGGGTTCCAAATGGGTTCTTCAGCTATCCCCTTAGGAGAACCCTTTTTGGTTCCAGGTAAGAACTCTTTTGGGTTCCACCCTCTGTGGAAAGGGTTTAACATGAAACCCAAAACGGTTCTACCTGGAATCAAAGGGTTCTACTTGGAGCCAAAGGGACAAAAAGAAGCATTTTAGGTTCTAGATAGCACCTTTTTTTAAAGAGTGTACCCTGCTGTGGGATCAGTAAGCGGAGGGGGTATCTCACTGTCTCTTTTGCTTTCTACCTCTATCTCCCCTTCCATTTTCTCTGTCATTCTCTCTCTCTTCCCTTCCTCTGTCAATCCCTCTCTCTCTCTCTCCGTACCTCTGTCATTTCCCTCTCTCTCGCTTTCCGTTCCTCTGTCATTCCCTCTCTCTCGCTTTCCGTTCCTCTGTCATTCCCTCTCTCTCTCTCTCCGTACCTCTGTCATTCCCTCTCTCTCGCTTTCCGTTCCTCTGTCATTCCCTCTCTCTCGCTTTCCGTTCCTCTGTCAATCCCTCTCTCTCTCTCTCTCTCCGTACCTCTGTCATTCCCTCTCTCTCTCCGTACCTCTGTCAATCCCTCTCTCTCTCTCTCCGTACCTCTGTCATTCCCTCTCTCTCGCTTTCCGTTCCTCTGTCATTCCCTCTCTCCGGCGTTGTGTGCTATTTTCTGGTCTCCCTCTGCAGCGCGGCCCTAATGCAGAATGAGACTAGAGACTTCCAGTTCTATTTTTACAGCCGCACACTGCATTCTCCCCACCATGTCGTTTCCACTGTCGCCGTCCTCCAGTTGACCTTGGAGCCCTAGCTAGCATGCCCCCTGTCACTACACTGTACTGGGAGACCGACTGGCCCCCTATCACTACACTGTACTGGGAGACCAACTGGCCCCCTGTTACTACACTGTACTGGGAGACCAACTGGCCCCCTGTCACTACACTGTACTGGGAGACCAACTGGCCCCCTGTCACTACACTGTACTGGGAGACCAACTGGCCCCCTATCACTACACTGTACTGGGAGACCAACTGGCCCCCTGTCACTACACTGTACTGGGAGACCGACTGGCCCCCTGTTACTACACTGTACTGGGAGACCGACTGGCCTCCTGTCACTACACTGTACTGGGAGACCAACTGGCCCCCTGTTACTACACTGTACTGGGAGACCGACTGGCCCCCTGTTACTACACTGTACTGGGAGACCGACTGGCCCCCTGTTACTACACTGTACTGGTAGACCAACTGGCCCCCTGTCACTACACTGTACTGGTAGACCAACTGGCCCCCTGTTACTACACTGTACTGGTAGACCAACTGGCCCCCTATTACTACACTGTACTGGGAGACCAACTGGCCCCCTGTCACTACACTGTACTGGTAGACCAACTTGACCCCTGTTACTACACTGTACTGGTAGACCAACTGGCCCCTGTCACTACACTGTACTGGTTGACCAACTGGCCCCCTGTTACTACACTGTACTGGTAGACCAACTGGCCCCCTATTACTACACTGTACTGGTAGACTAACTGGCCCCCTGTCACTACACTGTACTGGTAGACCAACTGGCCCCTGTAACTACACTGTACTGGTAGACCAACTGGCCCCCTGTCACTATACTGTACTGGTTGACCAACTGGCCCCCTGTTACTACACTGTACTGGTAGACCAACTGGCCCCCTGTTACTACACTGTACTGGTAGACCAACTGGCCCCAGTGGTTTGCCGTCATCACCACATTAAAATTCACCTCCTCCCCCATACCTATACACACACATACAAACACACACACACTCACAAGCACATGACACATCCCAGAAATCCATAGTGCATGGGCCTTCAGCGTCAATGGAGAGAATGAACTGAGCATGCCCAGTCACATGGAGGGACTGTTGTCTTCAGGGAAAAATAATTTGCTTTTCCCCATCATGACTAGACCAATCAGGGCCTATTGGAAGGTGTGAGTGTTCCGATCTATGTTGTGTTCCAGGAAGGAGCTATGCGGGGAGGAGTGTGTGTTAGTGAGGGTTTGGGGTCACGCTGTTGTTCTGACCTGCTGGCCGTTTCATAGATTCTGTGCTCTGTGATTGTGGTCCACGTACTGAAGGGCCCTGTGTTAGTAATCTACAGTATGTGTTTTTTCCTACCTCCTCTCCATGTGCTACCACATCCATCTGTTCTCCCTCTCTAGCCCATCTCCTGTCACCTGGTGTGGCCCTGGGATCTGTGGTCTGACCCTCTCTGTCCTGCTCAAAAGGCCCTCTCAGGGTTCAGGCTATGGGGATAGGGATGGTAGAGCAGAGGACTACACACGCCAGCCTGCTGTGGGTTACCAGGTGGCCGTACACTAGCGTGGATAATTCAAATGAACCAACATTTCAGTGTTCATACCAATAAAAAGTTACAAGAGTTACAGTAGATGTAAAGCTCAACCCCAACCGCTCCACACCAAAGGGTTACAGTAGTAACCCTCTCCTCCATTCCCCCTGTCTCTCCTCTCTCCCCCTCCTCCATTCCCCCTGTCTCTCCTCTCTCCCCTCTTCCATTCCCCCTGTCTCTCCTCTCTCCTCTCCTCCATTCCCCCTGTCCCTCCTCTCTCCTCTCCTCCATTCCCCCTGTCTCTCCTCTCTCCTCTCCCTCCATTCCCCCTGTCTCTCCTCTCTCCTCTCCTCCATTCCCCCTGTCTCTCCTCTCTCCTCTCCTCCATTCCCCCTGTCTTTCCTCTCTCCTCTCCTCCATTCCCCCTGTCTCTCCTCCTCCTCCATTCCCCCTGTCTCTCCTCTCTCCTCTCCATTCCCCCTGTCTCTCCTCTCTCCTCTCCTCCATTCCCCCTGTCTCTCCTCTCTCCTCTCCTCCATTCCCCTGTCTCTCCTCTCTCCTCCATTCCCCCTGTCTCTCCTCTCTCCTCTCCTCCATTCCCCCTGTCTCTCCTCTCTCCTCTCCTCCATTCCCCTGTCTCTCCTCTCTCCTCCATTCCCCCTGTCTCTCCTCTCTCCTCTCCTCCATTCCCCCTGTCTCTCCTCTCTCCTCTCCTCCATTCCCCCTGTCTCTCCTCTCTGCTCTCCTCCATTCCCCCTGTCTCTCCTCTCTCCTCTCCTCCATTCCCCCTGTCTCTCCTCTCTCCTCTCCTCCATTCCCCCTGTCTCTCCTCTCTGCTCTCCTCCATTCCCCCTGTCCCTCCTCTCTCCTCTCCTCCATTCCCCCTGTCTCTCCTCTCTCCCTCCATTCCCCCTGTCTCTCCTCTCTCCTCTCCTCCATTCCCCCTGTCTCTCCTCTCTCCTCTCCTCCATTCCCCCTGTCTCTCCTCTCTCCTCTCCTCCATTCCCCCTGTCTCTCCTCTCTCCTCTCCTCCATTCCCGCTGTCTCTCCTCTCTGCTCTCCTCTATTCCCCCTGTCTCTCCTCTCTCCTCTCCTCCATTCCCCCTGTCTCTCCTCTCTCCTCTCCTCCATTCCCCCTGTCTCTCCTCTCTGCTCTCCTCTATTCCCCCTGTCTCTCCTCTCTCCTCTCCTCCATTCCCCCTGTCTCTCCCTCTCTCCTCTCCTCCATTCCCCCTGTCTCTCCTCTCTGCTCTCCTCTATTCCCCCTGTCTCTCTCTCTCTCTCCGCTCTCCTCTATTCCCCCTGTCTCTCCTCTCTCCTCTCCTCCATTCCCCCTGTCTCTCCTCTCTCTCTCCCTTCTGCTCTCCCCTCTATTCCCCCTGGCCCTCCTCTCCCCTCCTCCATTCCCCCTGTCTCTCCTCTCTCCTCTCCTCCATTCCCCCTGTCTCTCCTCTCTGCTCTCCTCTATTCCTCCCTGAACCAACATTTCAGTGTTCATACCAATAAAGTTACAGGAGTTACAGTAGATCTCTCCTCTCCTCCATTCTTCCCTTCGCCCTCCTCTCCTCTCCCTCCATTCTTCCCTGTCTCTCCTCTCTCCTCTCCTCCATTCTTCCCTGTCTCTCCCTTCTCCTCTCCTCCATTCTTCCCTGTCTCTCCTCTCCTCTCCTCCATTCTTCCCTGTCTCTCCTCTCCTCTCCTCCATTCTTCCCTGTCTCTCCCTCTCTCCTCTCCTCCATTCTTCCCTGTCTCTCCTCTCTTCTCCTCTCCCTCCATTCTTCCCCTCTCTCCTCCTTCTCCCTCTCCTCCATTCTTCCCTGTCTCTCCTCTCTCCTGTCCTCCATTCTTCCCTGTCTCTCTCCTCTCTCTCCTCCATTCTACCCTGTTCCCTTCCCCTGTCTCCCTCTCCTGTCCTCTCCTCCCTCTCCTCTCCTCCATTCTTCCCTGTCTCTCCCCTCTTCTCCATTCTCCTCCTCCCCTCTTCTCCACATTCTTCCCCTGTCTCTCCTCTCTTCTCCTCTCCTCCATTCCCCCTGTCTCTCCTCTCATCTCCTCTCCTCCATTCCCCTGTCTTTCCTCTATCCCCAGGGTGAATGTCAGTAGCGGCAGGATCAAAACAGCCATCAGAGGAGAAAAGCACTTTCCAATCATGTAGCGGTTCCAGAGGTTACTACACGTACTGTAGTCAGGTCTCCAGGCTACTGATCTCTATCAATAAAGGGATAAACTCCAATCAAGCCGCAGGAACATGTGGCCGTCCTGAGATGAGTAAATCATTACAAATCAGGGCATCTGCATTCCGAATGCTAGAACTGTAATACAGAGAAAGAGAGAGAGAGAGAGAGAGAGAGAGAGAGAGAGAGAGAGAGAGAGAATAGAGAGAGAGAATAGAGAGAGAGAGAGAAAGAGGAAGAGAGAGACATAGCAAGAGACTGTAAGGAACACGTTGGGCCTGGTACAGACTCAGAGAGTTGAGACTGCATGCAGAATTCTGCAAAATATCCTCCGTGCAAATGTAGAACACCAAATGATGCATGCAGAGTAGAATTAGGCCGATACCCACTAATGATCAACCAGAAAAGAGCTGTTAAATTCTACAAACACCTAAAAGGAAGCGATTCCCAAACCTTCCATAACAAAGCCATCACCTAAAGAGAGATGAACCTGGAGAAGAGTCCCCTAAGGAATAGGGTCCTGGGGCTCTGTTCACAAACACAAACAAAACCCCACAGAGCCCCAGGACAACAGCACAATTAGACCCAACCAAATCATGAGAAAACAAAAAGATAATTTCTTGACACATTGGAAAGAATTAACAAAAAAACAGAGCAAACTAGAATGCTATTTGGCCTTAAACAGAGAGTACACAGTGGCAGAATACCTGACCACTGTGACTGATCCAAACTTAAGGAAAGCTTTGACTATGTACAGACTCACTGAGCATAGCCTTGCCATTGAGAAAGGCCGCCGTAGGCAGACATGGCTCTCAAGAGAAGACAGGCTATGTACACACTGCCCACAAAATGAGGTGGAAACTGAGCTGCACTTCCTAACCTCCTGCCCAATGTATGACCATATTAGAGAGACATATTTCCCTCAGATTACACAGATCCACAAAGAATTCGAAAACAAACCCAATTTTGATAAACTCCCATATCTACTGGGTGAAATACCAATGTGTGCCATCACAGCAGCAAGATGTGTGACCTGTTGCCACAAGAAAAGGGCAACCAGTGAAGAACAAACACCATTGTATATACAACCCATATTTATGCTTATTTATTTTCCCTTGTGTACTTTAACCATCTGTACATTGTTACAACACTGTATATATATATATATATATATATATATATATATATATATATATATATATATATAAAATATGACATTTATAATGTCTTTATTGTTTTGAAACATCTCTATGTGTAATGTTTACTGTACATTTTTATTGTTTATTTCACTTTTGTATATTATCTACCTCACTTGCTTTGGCAATGTTAACACATGTTTCCCATGCCAATAAAGGCCCTTGAATTGAATTGAATTGAGTAGACTGCCATCTTCTGGCCCCATTCAAATATGTCCCAGCAGCAGACAATTAGAGAGATATTGTAGATGCAAGACACAATCTGAAAGGTCTGTTTCATCCGCTCAATACTTACAGGACTGGTCATATATGATATACACAGTGTATAGCATACATGCAGAGGTGATTGAAGTAATGATGTAATGTGCAAGAATAACATGTATAGAATTTGTAAATGAACTGTGAACAAGAAAGAGCTGTATAAATGTTTTTTCTTTTCAGTATTTCAGATTTGGTGCCCAGGTTGGCTCGTAGAATTTGTAATTCAAATTTAGATTCCCCATTGTAATTTTCTGGGCAGGCCTGTGTGCCTCTGAGGCCTGGAGAAAAGAGAAGTGAAGAAGTCCTTCACAACAGTCAGACAGGACTGGTGGCAAACTGTCAATTCAATTCCATCTGGGGAGATGTGGAGCTGGGGAGTGAGGGCGTGGGGCTGTGGAGCTGGGGAGATGTGGAGCTGGGGAGTGAGGGCGTGGGGCTGTGGAGCTGGGGAGATGTGGAGCTGGGGAGTGAGGGCGTGGGGCTGTGGAGCTGGGGAGATGTGGAGCTGGGGAGTGAGGGCATGGGGCTGTGGAGCTGGGGAGATGTGGAGCTGGGGAGTGAGGGCATGGGGCTGTGGAGCTGGGGAGATGTGGAGCTGGGGAGATGTGGAGCTGGGGAGTGAGGGCGTGGGGCTGTGGAGCTGGGGAGATGTGGAGCTGGGGAGTGAGGAGCATGGGAGCTGTGGAGCTGGGGAGATGTGGAGCTGGGGAGATGTGGAGCTGGGGAGTGAGGGGCGTGGGGCTGTGGAGCTGGGGAGATGTGGTGCTGGGGTGTGAGGGCTTGGGGCTGTGGAGCTGGGGAGATGTGGAGCTGGGGAGATGTGGAGCTGGGGAGTGAGGGCGTGGGGCTGTGGAGCTGGGGAGTGAGGGCATGGGGCTGTGGAGCTGGGGAGATGTGGAGCTGGGGAGTGAGGGCGTGGGGCTGTGGAGCTGGGGAGATGTGGAGCTGGGGAGATGTGGAGCTGGGGAGTGAGGGCATGGGGCTGTGGAGCTGGGGAGATGTGGAGCTGGGGAGTGAGGGCGTGGGGCTGTGGAGCTGGGGAGATGTAGAGCTGGGGAGATGTGGAGCTGGGGAGTGAGGCATGGGGCTGTGGAGCTGGGGAGATGTGGAGCTGGGGAGTGAGGGCGTGGGGCGTGGAGCTGGGGAGATGTGGAGCTGGGGGTGAGGGCGTGGGGCTGTGGAACTGGGGAGATGTGGAGCTGGGGGTGAGGGGCGTGGGGCTGTGGAGCTGGGGAGATGTGGAGCTGGGGAGATGTGGAGCTGGGGAGTGAGGGCGTGGGGCTGTGGAGCTGGGGAGATGTGGAGCTGGGGAGTGAGGGCGTGGGGCTGTGGAGCTGGGGAGTGAGGGCATGGGGCTGTGGAGCTGGGAGTGAGGGCGTGGGGCTGTGGAGCTGGGGAGATGTGGAGCTGGGGGTGAGGGCGTGGGGCTGTGGAACTGGGGAGATGTGGAGCTGGGGAGTGAGGGCGTGGGGCTGTGGAGCTGGAGACATGTGGAGCTGGGGAGTGAGGGCGTGGGGCTGTGGAGCTGGGGAGATGTGGAGCTGGGGAGTGAGGGCATGGGGCTGTGGGAGCTGGGGAGATGTGGAGCTGGGGAGATGTGGAGCTGGGGAGTGAGGGCGTGGGGCTGTGGAACTGGGGAGATGTGGAGCTGGGGAGTGAGGGGCGTGGGGCTGTGGAACTGGGGAGATGTGGAGCTGGGGAGTGAGGGCGTGGGGCTGTGGAACTGGGGAGATGTGGAGCTGGGGAGTGAGGGCGTGGAGCTGGGTGGCTGTGGAGCTGGGGAGTGAGGGCGTGGAGCTGGGTGGCTGTGGAGCTGGGGAGTGAGGGCGTGGGGCTGTGGAGCTGGGGAGATGTGGAGCTGGGGAGTGAGGGCGTGGGGCTGTGGAGCTGGGGAGATGTGGAGCTGGGGAGTGAGGGCATGGGGCTGTGGAGCTGGGGAGATGTGGAGCTGGGGAGATGTGGAGCTGGGGAGTGAGGGCGTGGGGCTGTGGAGCTGGGGAGATGTGGAGCTGGGAGTGAGGGCATGGGGCTGTGGAACTGGGGAGATGTGGAGCTGGGGAGTGAGGGCATGGGGCTGTGGAACTGGGGAGATGTGGAGCTGGGGGTGAGGGCGTGGGGCTGTGGAGCTGGAGACATGTGGAGCTGGGGAGTGACGGCGTGGGGCTGTGGAGCTGGGGAGATGTGGAGCTGGGGGGTGAGGGCGTGGGGCTGTGGAACTGGAGACATGTGGAGCTGGGGAGTGACGGCGTGGAGCTGGGTGGCTGTGGAGCTGGGAAATGTGGAGCTGGATAGCGAGGGCATGGAGCTGTGGAGCTGGCGAGATGGGGAGTGAGGGCGTGGGGCTGTGGAGCTGGGGAGATGTAGAGCTGGGGAGATGTGGAGATGTGGAGCTGGGGAGCTGGGGAGATGTGGAGCTGGGGAGCTGGGGCGAGGTGGAGATGTGGAGATGTGGAGCTGGTGAGATGTGGAGATGTGGAGCTGGGGAGATGTGGAGATGTGGAGCTGGGGAGCTGGGGAGATGTGGAGCTGGGGAGATGTGGAGCTGGGGAGCTGGGGAGATGTGGAGCTGGGGAGATGTGGAGATGTGGAGCTGGGGAGATGTGGAGATGTGGAGATGTGGAGCTG
>NW_027015904.1:0-10778 GCF_036934945.1 Oncorhynchus masou masou | reverse complement strand
GTTTGAATCAGGCACTACCCAGCTAGCACATAATGTGCTGAGAACCATATGTTTCTTAGAGATTGGTGAGAGCGTGGTTGTCCTATGGTTATTTTTCATACAACCTTCTGGGAATGTTCTGGGAGTGGTGCAGGATACCCAGTTAGCGCATAACGTTCTGTGTACCATATGTTTTTCAGGTGGGAATTTCAGTACAGCATAACGTTTGACAGGTTTCGTCATAGCTCTGTTTACAGTAATGTTCGCAAATTTTCTGAGAACGTTAAGAAACAACGTTCTTCTGAGGGAAATTCAGTACTTCAGCATAACGTTTTCAGCAGATTTCCACTTGGCTCTATTTAAAGTTATGTTCTCACAACATTACGAAAACGTTCCATATAAACCACAAGAAAACAGTAGTAATGTTCAAAGAACGTTATGTAAAAACATATACATTCCTTTCTCAGCGTCAACAAAACTCCTGCTATCCTCTATCTTGTTAAGTGTGTTCAGGTGTTGGCCACGCCTACTAATTGGCCACACCTGATCTTAATGAGTGCTTGTTTACCTTGAAAGGGGGTCTGTTTCAATATACAAAAACGAACAGCTTTGTATAAGTAAAAAAAAAACATGGCATGCTAGCTCCATCCTCTTGGCCAGTGGAATTATTCCATGGATGGACATCAGAAGACCATAGGTTAGAATCTCACTGATGCCGTGCCATAAGAAAAGGACGTGTTTGCATGATCAATGCCTAAGCAAATGGATTTCCATGTGTCCTATCTGTGTTTGGAGTCCGAAACAGTTAACCCAAACTAAGCTAGCAGTGTTATAAAAAGTCTTATTGAAACATTCAGTGAAAGTTCAACAAAGTTATTAAAAACCTACAAATAATCTACAGTATAATTTCTGCTCTCAGAAAGTTAATGAAACCTGCCAGGAAAACTTTCAGGGAACCATAGTAAAATGTACTCAGAACCTCCATGCAACCTAACTAATCTAATGTATGTTCCCAGAACAGGCAAAATGTTCACTTCCGTTTTCAGAACGTAATTTTTTTCTTCTGTTTTACCGGTCAGGAAACTTATGGCTTCATTCCCAGGACCAATGGGATGTTCGAAAAACTTCAAATCAAATTGTATTTGTCACATGCTTTGTCCCACAACTTCTAAGGAAACAAATGCGCTAGCTGGGTACAGTACAAGTATCTAGAATATTATGGCTGTAATGCAAGAATCACATGACAAGTACGTTGAAAATGTTAAAATCGCACGAAAGGGATTAAATAAATATTGTATATGTATATGCCAAGGTATTCACAGCTGTGAGAAAGAAAGAGTGCAGGTTACTGTAAGTGGAAATTCAAAAACACATGACACAGCTCAGGAGCTAGTATGGGACCAATTTTGACGTGGCTGTTGCGTGACAGAACAATGGATGGAACCGATCAGGAGACAGTCAGGAAATGATAAGCTAATGAGCGTCGCTCTTTTTATCCTTGTGGGAAAAAAGGCTCAATCAAATGAGAATGGTCTTCAAAGAACGACCCATACTGAACCAAGGTCAATAGAGTGATTGGATTGTCTGAGGCACTAAAAAGTACATTTATCTTTCTCTGATGAATTGATACAGAGATTAATTAACTGCATATGATCTAAATTAGCTTGACCTTTGCCCCTTATAGGATGTCCTCTGTGCCAATGAGAGCAGAATTCAAAGTTTCACTTTTCGTCAAAAGTGAAGTGGGGCAATGGGCCTTAGTTAATAGCCTATGGACTACTACAGTAGTTGTCACAATTACAATAAATGCGGTTAACTTTAATTATAACACAAAGTGTTTGCATGGAAACCCATCTCCAACAGAAACATATATAACATTTTAATTCCTTCAGCAGTTTGTTTAGATCAGATCAGAAAATTATTTAAACATCACAATATATTTAATATATTTGCCACTTTCTCCATCAGCTTTTACATCGCCTTCAAATATGAATGAATATGAATTCTCCATATCGCGCTTATTTGGTTCCTGTACTTCCTGTGCTAATTGCCTCGATATTGCTTAACAGAAGGCTTCCTGTCACGATCGTCGTATGGAGGGGACCAAAGCGCAGCGTGGTTAGAATACATTCTTCTTTATTGAATGAAGAACACAAAGAACACTTAAACAAAAAAATATTAAGACGACTGTGTCCGCTATGTAAACACTGTGCTAACATGCAACATAACATAGACAATAACCCACGAAATACCCAAAGAAGATGGCTGCCTAAATATGGTTCCCAATGAGACACAGCGATAAACACCTGCCTCTAATTGAGAACCAATCTAGGCAACCATAGACCTACATAAACACCTAGATGGAAACAACCCCATAAATCTACAAAACCCCTAGACAGTAGAAACACCCTAGATGAGACTAAAAACACACATACCACCCTCGTTACACCCTGACCTAACCAAAATATATAAAAAGAATACTCAGGTCAGGGCGTGACACTTCCTTACTTTGGTAACTGGCCTTGGGGAGTTTGTTTAATTTAGCCGACTCAAATCCGTGGTGATACATCTCTCAGATAGCGATGTAAATAATATAATTTGTAGTTTTTTCACATTTTTTGCGATTTATTTTGTACATAATGTTGCTGCTACATTCTCTTATGACAGAAAAGAGCTTCTGGAAATCAGAACAGCGATTACTCACCTTACTCTGGACGAAGAATTTCTCTTTAATGAGCCGGACGAGAGGGATTTACACCAGACACCAGAACAGGCCCTCGTCATTCGCAGGAGAAAACGACAGAAAAGATATTGCGGAAAGAGATCGGGGTGCATTGTGAGGATCGGCCAATGAGTGGCTAATCTGCCCTTGCCATCCGTATTACTGGCTAACACACACAATCGCTGGAAAATAAATTGGACGAGCTAAATGCACATATATCCAACCAACGGGACATTAAAAACTGATATCTTATGTTGTGGCTGAACGACGACATGATTAACATACAGCTGGCTGGTTACACACTGCATCGGCAGCATAGAACAGCAGCCTCTGGTAAGACAAGGGGTGCAGTCTATGTATATTTGTAAACAACAGCTGGTGTACGATATCTAAGGAAGTCTCGAGGTTTTGCCCGCCTGAGGTAGAGTATCTCATGATAAGCTGTTGAGCACACTATCTACCTAAAGAGTTTTCATCTGTATTTTTTGTAGCTGTCTACATACCACCACAGACTGATGCTGGCACTAAGACAGTACTAAATAAGCTGAATCCTGCCCTAAGCAAACAGGAAAATGCTCATCCTGAGGCAGTGCTCCTAGTGGCCGGAGGCTTTAATGCAGGGAAACTTAAATATGTTTTACCAAACTTCTATCAACATGTTAAATGTGCAAACAGAGGGAAAAAAAACTCTGGACCACCTTTACTCCACACACAGACACGCATACACAGCTCTCCCTTGCCCTCCATTTGGCAAATCTGACCATAATTCTATCCTCCTGATTACTGCTTATAAGAAAAATCAGGAAGCACCAGTAACTCGCTCAATATAAAAGTGGTCAGACGAAGCAGATGCTAAGCTACAGGACTGTTTTGCTTGCACAGACTGGAATATGTTCTGGGATTCATCTAATGTCATTGAGGAGTACATCTCATCAGCCACTGGCTTCATCAGTAAGTGCATCAATGACGTTGTCTCCACAGTGACTGTATGTACATACCCCAACCAGAAGCCATGGATTACAGGCTACATCCTCATGAGCTAAAGGGTAGAGCTGCCGCTTTCAAGGAGCGGGATAATAAATCCCGCTATGCCCTCTGACGAACCATGAAACACGGAAAGCGTCAGTACAGGACTAAGATCAAATCCTACTACACCGGCTGGATGTGGCAGGACTTGCAAACTATTACAGACTATAAAGGGAAGCACAGCCGAGACCTGCCCAGTGACAGGAGCCTACCAGATGAGCTAAATTACTTCTATGCTCGCCTCGAGGCGAGTAACACTGAAACACGCATGAGAGCACCAGCTGTTCCGGACGACTGTGTGATCACGCTCTCCACAGACGATGTGAGTAAGACCTTTAAACAGGTCAACATTCAGACAGATTACCAGCACGTGAACTCCGAGCATGCGCTGACCAACTGGCAAGTGTCTTCACTGACATTTTCAACCTCTCCCTGTCTGAGTCTGAAATACCAACATGTTTCAAGCAGACCAGCATAGTCCCAGTGCCAAAGAAAACTAAGGTAATCTGCCTAAATAACTACTGACACGTAGCACTCACATCTGTAGCCACGAAGTGCTTTGAAATGTCTTACATCAACATCATTATCCCACTTTTGTCGGATGCCAGGACTACCCCCAGACCTGTAATGGAGGTATCATGATATTATAATCTCGGACCACAGTCCACTCACCTTCTCCTGAGATTGGGTGACATTGTACCAAACGAGAGGGTCTGGAGGTTGAATCTCAGCTCCTCACAGAACCAACATTCTGTGAATATCTTAAAGACCAAATTACATTTTTCTTTGATACCAACGACAACACAGAGACTTCCCCAGCATTGTTGTGGGAAACACTGAAGGCTTATCTGAGAGGCTGTATCATCTCCTTTCAGGCTGCCAGGAGTAGGCAAAACAGAGGGAAAACCGGAAGAACTGGAGGACAAGTGGCGCACACCACTGATACGGAGAATGACTAGCCATCTCTATCATCTATGGAGAAACATAAAAAAATGTACCCCCTTTTTAAAATGTGAATATAATCAGATTCTCTCAGGCTAAAACTGCTAAACTCTTCTTTTCTCTATGCCAAGCAAAAATATTTTGAGTTTGGTGACAAACCACCCCAACTACTCGCCAGACAACTTAGAAAATGTGAGTGACCGAATGATTCACAACGTTAGAATCTGGCATCTGGGGAATTACTCTCTTCCCCCAAAGACATCAATGACAGATTCCGTCAGGAGGCTGAAGAAATTTGGCTTGTCACCAAAAGCACTCACACACTTCTACAGATGCACAATCGAGAGCATCCTGGCGGGCTGTATCACCGCCTGGTACGGCAACTGCTCCGCCCACAACCGTAAGGCTCTCCAGAGGGTAGTGAGGTCTGCACAACGCATCACCGGGGGCAAACTACCTGCCCTCCAGGACACCTACACCACCGATGTTACAGGAAGGCCATAAAGATCATCAAGGACAACACCCACTCGAGCCATGCCTGTTCACCCCGCTATCATCCAGAAGGCGAGGTCAGTACAGGTGCATCAAAGCTGGGACCGAGAGACTGAAAAATAGCTTCTATCTCAAGGCCATCAGACTGTTAAACAGCAACCACTAACATTGAGTGGCTGCTGCCAACACACTGACTCAACTCCAGCCACTTTAATAATGGGAATTGATGGGAAATTATGTACATTTACATTTACATTTAAGTCATTTAGCAGACGCTCTTATCCAGAGCGACTTACAAATTGGTGAATTCACCTTCTGACATCAGTGGAACAGCCACTTTACAATAGTGCATCTAAATCATTTAAGGGGGGGTGAGAAGGATTGCTTTATCCTATCCTAGGTATTCCTTGAAGAGGTGGGGGTTCAGGTGTCTCCGGAAGGTGGTGATTGACTCCGCTGTCCTGGCGTCGTGAGGGAGTTTGTTCCACCATTGGGGGGCCAGAGCAGCGAACAGTTTTGACTGGGCTGAGCGGGAACTGTACTTCCTCAGTGGTAGGGAGGCGAGCAGGCCAGAGGTGGATGAACGCAGTGCCCTTGTTTGGGTGTAGGGCCTGATCAGAGCCTGGAGGTACTGCGGTGCCGTTCCCCTCACAGCTCCGTAGGCAAGCACCATGGTCTTGTAGCGGATGCGAGCTTCAACTGGAAGCCAGTGGAGAGAGCGGAGGAGCGGGGTGACGTGAGAGAACTTGGGAAGGTTGAACACCAGACGGGCTGCGGCGTTCTGGATGAGTTGTAGGGGTTTAATGGCACAGGCAGGGAGCCCAGCCAACAGCGAGTTGCAGTAATCCAGGACGGGAGATGACAAGTGCCTGGATTAGGACCTGCGCCGCTTCCTGTGTGAGGCAGGGGCGTACTCTGTGGATGTTGTAGAGCATGAACCTACAGGAACGGGCCACCGCCTTGATGTTAGTTGAGAACGACAGGGTGTTGTCCAGGATCACGCCAAGGTTCTTAGCGCTCTGGGAGGAGGAAACAATGGAGTTGTCAACCGTGATGGCGAGATCATGGAACGGGCAGTCCTTCCCCGGGAGGAAGAGCAGCTCCGTCTTGCCGAGATTCAGCTTGAGGTGGTGATCCGTCATCCACACTGATATGTCTGCCAGACATGCAGAGATGCGATTCGCCACCTGGTCATCAGAAGGGGGAAAGGAGAAGATTAATTGTGTGTCGTCTGCATAGCAATGATAGGAGAGACCATGTGAGGTTATGACAGAGCCAAGTGACTTGGTGTATAGCGAGAATAGGAGAGGGCCTAGAACAGAGCCCTGGGGGACACCAGTGGTGAGAGCGCGTGGCGAGGAGACAGATTCTCGCCACGCCACCTGGTAGGAGCGACCTGTCAGGTAGGACGCAATCCAAGCGTGGGCCGCACCGGAGATGCCCAACTCGGAGAGGGTGGAGAGGAGGATCTGATGGTTCACAGTGTCGAAGGCAGCCGATAGGTCTAGAAGGATGAGAGCAGAGGAGAGAGAGTTAGCTTTAGCAGTGCGGAGCGCCTCCGTGATACAGAGAAGAGCAGTCTCAGTTGAATGACTAGTCTTGAAACCTGACTGATTTGGATCAAGAAGGTCATTCTGAGAGAGATAGCGGGAGAGCTGGCCAAGGACGGCACGTTCAAGAGTTTTGGAGAGAAAAGAAAGAAGGGATACTGGTCTGTAGTTGTTGACATCGGAGGGATCGAGTGTAGGTTTTTTCAGAAGGGGTGCAACTCTCGCTCTCTTGAAGACGGAAGGGACGTAGCCAGCGGTCAGGGATGAGTTGATGAGCGAGGTGAGGTAAGGGAGAAGGTCTCCGGAAATGGTCTGGAGAAGAGAGGAGGGGATAGGGTCAAGCGGGCAGGTTGTTGGGCGGCCGGCCGTCACAAGAAGCGAGATTTCATCTGGAGAGAGAGGGGAGAAAGAGGTCAGAGCACAGGGTAGGGCAGTGTGAGCAGAACCAGCGGTGTCGTTTGACTTAGCAAACGAGGATCGGATGTCGTCGACCTTCTTTTCAAAATGGTTGACGAAGTCATCTGCAGAGAGGGAGGAGGGGGGAGGGGGAGGAGGATTCAGGAGGGAGGAGAAGGTGGCAAAGAGCTTCCTAGGGTTAGAGGCAGATGCTTGGAATTTAGAGTGGAAGAAAGTGGCTTTAGCAGCAGAGACAGAGGAGGAAAATGTAGAGAGGAGGGAGTGAAAGGATGCCAGGTCCGCAGGGAGGCGAGTTTTCCTCCATTTCCGCTCGGCTGCCCGGAGCACTGTTCTGTGAGCTCGCAATGAGTCGTCGAGCCACGGAGCGGGAGGGGAGGACCGAGCCGGCCTGGAGGATAGGGGACATAGAGAGTCAAAGGATGCAGAAAGGGAAGAGAGGAGGGTTGAGGAGGCAGAATCAGGAGATAGGTTGGAGAAGGTATGAGCAGAGGGGAAGAGATGATAGGATGGAAGAGGAGAGAGTAGCGGGGGAGAGAGAGCGAAGGTTGGGACGGCGCGATACCATCCGAGTAGGGGCAGTGTGGGAAGTGTTGGATGAGAGCGAGAGGGAAAAGGATACAAGGTAGTGGTCGGAGACTTGGAGGGGAGTTGCAATGAGGTTAGTGGAAGAACAGCATCTAGTAAAGATGAGGTCGAGCGTATTGCCTGCCTTGTGAGTAGGGGGGAAGGTGAGAGGGTGAGGTCAAAAGAGGAGAGGAGTGGAAAGAAGGAGGCAGAGAGGAATGAGTCAAAGGTAGACGTGGGGAGGTTAAAGTCGCCCAGGACTGTGAGAGGTGAGCCGTCCTCAGGAAAGGAGCTTATCAAGGCATCAAGCTCATTGATGAACTCTCCGAGGGAACCTGGAGGGCGATAAATGATAAGGATGTTAAGCTTGAAAGGGCTGGTAACTGTGACAGCATGGAATTCAAAGGAGGCGATAGACAGATGGGTAAGGGGAGAAAGAGAGAATGACCACTTGGGAGAGATGAGGATCCCGGTGCCACCACCCCGCTGACCAGAAGCTCTCGGGGTGTGCGAGAACACGTGGGCGGACGAAGAGAGCAGTAGGAGTAGCAGTGTTGTCTGTGGTGATCCATGTTTCCGTCAGTGCCAAGAAGTCGAGGGACTGGAGGGAGGCATAGGCTGAGATGAACTCTGCCTTGTTGTGCGCAGATCGGCAGTTCCAGAGGCTACCGGAGACCTGGAACTCCGGTGGGTCGTGCGCGCTGGGACCACCAGATTGGGGTGGCCGTGGCCACGCGGTGTGGAGTGTTTGTATGGTCTGTGCAGAGAGGAGAGAACAGGGATAGATAGACACATAGTTGACAGGCTACAGAAGAGCTACGCTAATACAAAAGGAGATTGGAATGACAAAGTGGACTACACTTATCGAATGTTCAGAACGTTAAGCTTACGAGCAAGAATCTTATTGACTAAAATGATTGAAATGATACAGTACTGCTGAGTAGGCTAGCTGGCAGTGGCTACGTTGTTGACACTACAAGTCGCTCCGTCAGAAAGTGTAATAGTTTCTACAGTGTTGCTATTCGGGGCCAGCTGGCTAGCTAGCAGTGCTGGGATTACGTAATGCCACGTTAAAAGAACGACAATAGCTGGCTACTAACCTAGAAAATCGCTCCAGACTACACAATTGTCTTAGATACAAAGACGGCTATGTAGCTAGCTAGCTACGATCAAACAAATCAAACCGTTGTACTGTAATGAAGTGAAATGAAAATGTGATACTACCTGTGGAGCGAGGCGGAATGTTGACCGGGTTGTTGAAGTTCAATTCGGAAGACGTTGGCTAGCTGTTGGCTAGCTAGCTAGCAGTGACTCCTACGTTAAGGACGACAAATAGCTGGCTAGCTAACCTCGGTAAATTAAGATAATCACTCTAAGTCTACACACTCTAAACTACACAATTACCTTGGATACGAAGACAGCAAAGACAACTATGTAGCTAGCTAACACTACACTAATCGAGTCGTTGAGTGTAATAGTTTCTACAGTGCTAGTGGACGTTAGCTAGCTGCTGTGCTAGTGGACGTTAGCTAGCTGCTGGGCAGAAAGCAGTGTAGACTACGTTAGGACGACGAAATACGATAATTACGCAATTATCTTTGATACAAAGACGGCTATGTAGCTAGCTAAGAAGAAATTGCTAAGATTAGACAAATCAAACCGTTGTACTATAATGAAATGTAATGAAAAGTTATACTACCTGCGGACCAAAGTGTAGATGCGACCGCTCGCTCCAACCCGGAACCAGTAAAATATATCACTAGCCACTTTAAACAATGCTACCTAATATAATGTTTACATACCCTACATTATTCATCGCATATGTATACGTATATACTGTACTCTATATCATCTACTGCATCCTTATGTAATACATGTATCACTAGCCACTTTAACTATGCCACTTGGTTTACATACTCATCTCATATGTATATACTGTACTCGATACCATCTACTGTATCTTGCCTATGCTGCTCTGCACCATCACTCATTCATATCTTTATGTACATATTCTTTATCCCCTTACACTGTGTATAAGAAATTAGTTTTGGAATTGTTAGTTATATTACTTGTTGGTTATTACTGCATTGTCGGAACTAGGAGGCACAAGCATTTCGCTACACTCGCATTAACATCTGCTAACCATGTGTATGTGACAAATAAAATTTGGATTTGATTATTTGATTTTATGCTTCTCCTACCTGCACAAAATGTTGGTTCAGGCTAATGAGGATGGAGCTCACCTTCTACTTGGATGAAGCATCTATTACAGTTATATATAAGAAGGGTAAAGATCCGAAGGTAGGGTCATACAGACCAACATCTCTCCTTAATACAGACTAAAGATTTTAGTAAGAAAAACCTGGCTAACAGGCTTAGCACTTTAATTGGGCAAATTGGTCCAATTGGACCAGACCGCTTTATCCCTAACAGAAACTCATTCTTCAATCTCAGACGCCTCTTCAACATGATGTATTCCTCAGAGGTTACCCAACGTGGACCTTGCCGTCATATCTCTTGATTTAAAAGGCCTTTTGACCAAAGTTGAGTGGCCCTATCTATTCAAGGTCCTACAGAAATGTAATATTGGAGATGGGTTCATAAATTGGATACAGCTTTAATATAGAACCCCTGTGCCAGAATACTCACTAACAAATCATTGTCACCCCGATTTAACCTTTACAGAGGGACAAGGCAGGGTTGTGCGCTGTCGCCTATGCTCTTCGCCCTAATTATTGAACCTCTCGCTCAGACGATTAGATCTCATGCAGCAATACACGGCTATAATACTACAGATACTCTAAATGAGATTTCCTATACGCAGATGACATCCTCCTATGTAACAGAACCCCAGTAGCTAGTATCCCAGCTATTCTGATGTGATCAATTTGTTTGGTACCTTCCCGGATACAGAATAAATTAAACAGAGTGATTTGAATGTGCCTATACGGCCGCAAAACACCTCCTGGCTAGAACATCTCCCATTTAAGTTATCTTCAGAAAAATTTACCTACCTAGGAATTGTAGTTACCAAGGCAAACATACTATTTGGAGAACTTCCAATTTCTCTGCTCGGAAGAATTAAT
>NW_027015903.1:0-10779 GCF_036934945.1 Oncorhynchus masou masou | reverse complement strand
ATATATATATGTTCAGTATATATATATATATATATATATATATATATATATATGTTCAGTATATATATATATATATATATGTTGCAGTTTTTCAAGTCTCTAATAGGAGACCACTGAAAGAAGCTCCAATGGAATAGCGTTTGGTGTGAAAAAGGAAAGGATTGTTTCTCTAAGTCCTGTCATCTCCTCCCTGTCCGGTCCCCTACGGCCCTACAGACTGCGGAGGCCTTTGTTTACACACATCTTCCGGCAGGGTGCCTGAGGATATAGTGTCTGATCAGGGTCCCCAGTTCACATCTAAGGTCTGGAAGGCGTTCATGGAACGTCTGGGGGTCTCAATCAGCTTTACTCAGGGTTTCACCCGAGAGTAACGGGCAGGTGGAGAGAGGAACCAGGATGTGGGCAGGTTTCTGTGGTCCTATTGCCTTCCACTTCGTGGCTGAGCCATTGTTGCTCCTAGACGTTTCCAGTTCACAATAACAGCACTTACAGTTGACCGGGGCAGCTCTAGTAGGACAAAACTTGTTGTAAAGGTGACTTCATTTGACGGTGCCATGTTGAAAGACACAGAGCTCTTCATGATGTCCACTCTACTGCCAATGTTTGTCTTTAGCTGTGTGTTTGATTTTATACACCTGTCAGCAACAGGTGTGGCTGAAATAGCCATCCACTCATTTGAAGGTGTGTGTATTTAACATCAGGCTATGTCCTTTGCAAGAAATTATCCCTGGTTGTCACCAGTTATCACAGCCAAAAAGTCATAATTATAACTAAACCCCACCCATTTCCACAATTTCTTCTTAAAATGTTATTTTAACTCTAACCTTAACCACGTAACGCTAACCTTAAGTTAAGACCAAAAGTTTTAATTTTTTAAATGAATTATTACGATATAGCCAATTCTGACTTTGTGGCTGTGATAACTAGTGGAAATGATTCCCTTGGCCTCAAGCTTAGGAAAACAAAACAGGTCCTACCTTCCAGCTAGCTAATTAGCAAAGGTCTTAGCTAGCTAGCTAATTAGCATAGGACTTAGGTAGCTAGCTAATTAGCATAGGACTTAGGTAGCTAGCTAATTAGCATAGGACTTAGGTAGCTAGCTAATTAGCATGGGACTAATGGCTCCACCGAGAAGAAGAAAGAAACTACCCCTTAAAATCTGTGGTCGATGTGTTTTCGCACTTGTGGAAAAAAATATCCCAATAAGAGTTACAAACACCTATTTATTGCCAAGATGTCGGACCGACACGACAGAGGTGCACAAGACAGGTGGGCGAAGGTGTTGTGGGAGATGATTGGCAGGTAGATTAAGCCAATTGAGTCTCGACACTCTGTTAGCTAACGAAGGTCAAGTTTGATGCGTTGGCCCACCAGAACTGCTGAGCATTTAGGTGGAAGTGTTTAAAATGGTTAAGGTTAGGTAAGGGTTGTGGTTATGGTTAACGTTTAGGGGACGTCCCAAGAATTTCCGTATATTACTAACCGAAACAAGAATTGAATGTGACTAAAATTACTTCACTTCCATCCTTCAGCACAACATGTCACCCTTCATAAAGCACGTGTTTATATCATATTCGACATAGTGGGTATGTCACATTTCATAATTATGCCACATCTATTAACCCTTTAGAAATCATGACATACTGTTAAAGATGCTTTGTAACACATGTTGTGCTCATGAAGGCATTATGAAGGCATTATGAAGGATTTATGGAGGATTTATGGAGGCATTATGAAGGATTTATGGAGGCATTATGGAGGCATTATGAAGGCATTATGAAGGCATTATGAAGGATTTATGAAGGCATTATGAAGGATTTATGGAGGCATTATGAAGGATTTATGGAGGCATTATGAAGGCATTATGAAGGATTTATGGAGGCATTATGAAGGCATTATGAAGGATTTATGAAGGCATTATGAAGGCATTATGAAGGATTTATGAAGGATTTATGAAGGCATTATGAAGGCATTATGGAGGCATTATGAAGGATTTATGGAGGCATTATGAAGGATTTATGAAGGCATTATGAAGGATTTATGAAGGCATTATGAAGGCATTATGAAGGATTTATGAAGGCATTATGAAGGCATTATGAAGGATTTATGGAGGCATTATGAAGGATTTTTGGTGGCATTATGGAGGATTTATGAAGGCATTATGAAGGCATTATGAAGGCATTATGAAGGATTTATGGAGGCATTATGAAGGAACAAACACACACACACACCAACACACCAACACACCAACACACCAACACACACACAAACACACACACGCCAACACACCAGCACACCAACACACACACACACACACCAACACACCAGCACACCAACACACACACACCCACACACACCAACACACCAACACACCAACACACACACACACACACACACACACACACACACACACACACACACACACACACACACACACACACACACACACACACACACAGAGACACACACACACACACACACAGAGACACACCAACACACACACACACACACCAACACACACACACACACCAACACACACACACACACAACACACACACACACACACCAACACACACACACACCAACACACACACACACACACACACACACACACACACACACACACACACACACACACACACACACACAACACACACACACACACACACACACCAACACACACACCAACACACACACCAACACACACACCAACACACACACACACCAACACACACACAACACACACACCCAACACACACACACACACACACACACACATATTTCAATTGACTGATTTCCTTATATGAACTGTAACTCAAATCATTGAATTCGTTGCGTTTATATTTTTGTTCCGTAAATAACAGACACACACACAATGAGCCAGAATCAGACAAACTTGGAATGTCAAGGACAAAGATGTCAAAAATTATTGAGACACTTCAGAAAGCATTCCTATTCGAACTGCTGGAGTTAAAGGATCAATGATTTCTAAATGCATGATCTGAGCTGCTCGACCTGCCCATTGATAAGACCAGAGTGAAGTTTCTCTTTAATGTCAGCTATATTTTTTTCTCAATACTGTATGTATGCTCCACAGAGAGATAACCGGGAAAGAAAATACAGAAATGAAGACCGAGACAGAGAGAGAGAGAGAGACAAAGAGATGGACAGAGAGAGAGACAGAGAGCGAGAGAGAGACAGAGAGCGAGAGAGAGACAGAGAGAAGGACAGAGAGAGAGAGAGAGAGAGAGAGACAGAGAGAGACAGAGACAGAGAGAGGGACAGAGAGAGAGACAGAGAGAGAGACAGCGAGAGGGACAGAGAGAGAGACAGAGAGAAGGACAGAGAGAGAGAGAGAGAGAGGGACAGAGAGAGAGAGAGAGACAGAGAGAGGGACAGAGAGAGGGACAGAGAGAGACAGAGAGAGAGACAGAGAGAGAGACAGAGAGAGAGACAGAGAGAGGGACAGAGAGAGACAGAGAGGGACACAGAGAGAGGGAGACAGAGACAGAGAGAGAGAGAGGAGACAGAGAGAGAGACAGAGAGAGAAACAGAGAGCGAGAGAGAGACAGCGACAGAGAGAGGTGAGAGAGAGAGAGGGACAGAGAGAGAGAGACAGAGAGAGAGAGACAGAAAGAGAGAGACAGAGAGAGAGAGACAGAGAGAGAGACATAGAGAGCGAGACAGAGAGAGAAAGAGACACACTTCAAAGTGATGTCATTGACAGAAATACCCAGGCTAACAAACACCTGGGTGCTGTGTTAAAACAGGGCTGGAGCAGCAGACCAGACCAGACTGGGGTATAACTTAGGTTGGAGTCATTAAAACTAATTTTTCAAAATGTTAACAAACTATATATTTTTTCATATTACCAAAACTATAGTTTGTTAACAATAAATTTGTGGAGTGGTTGAAAAATGAGTTTTAATGACTCCAACCAAAGTATGTCAACTTCTTTTTCCCTTCTTGGGTAAAGGAACAATGGTAGCCATCTTGCAATATGTGGGGACAGCAGAATGGGATAGGGAGAGAAGACTTGTTCCACTGTCTTTTTACAAGATTAAGGGTGGGACACAGCCAGTTGAATAGGACCTTAAATGTGATAGGAAAGCCTCTCTGAGGAGGACCAGACCAGACTGGGGTATAACTGCCCTCTCTGAGGAGGACCAGACCAGACTGGGGTATAACTGTCCTGTCTGCGGAGGACCAGACAGGGGTATTACTGTCCTCTCTGAGGAGGACCAGCCTGGGATATTACTGTCCTCTCTGAGGAGGACCAGCCTGGGGATATTACTGTCCTCTCTGAGGAGGACCAGACAGGGGTATAACTGTCCTCTCTGAGGAGGACCAGACCAGACTGGGGTATAACTGTCCTCTCTGAGGAGGACCAGACCAGACTGGGATATTACTGTCCTATCTGAGGAGGACCAGACCAGGGATATTACTGTCCTCTATGAGGAGGACCAGACCAGACCAGGGGCATTACTGTCCTCTTCTGCGGTGGACCAAACAGGGTATAACTGTCCTCTCTGAGGAGGACCAGACCAGACTGGGGTATAACTGTCCTCTCTGAGGAGGACCAGACAGACTGGGATATTACTGTCCTGTCTGAGGAGGACCAGACCAGGGGTATTACTGTCCTCTCTGAGGAGGACCAGACAGGGGTATAACTGTCCTCTCTGAGGAGGACCAGACCAGACCAGGGATATTACTGTCCTCTCTGAGGAGGACCAGACCAGACCAGGGATATAACTGTCCTCTGAGGAGGACCAGACCAGACCAGGGATATTACTGTCCTCTCTGGAGGAGGACCAGACAGGGGCATAACTGTCCTCTCTGAGGAGGACCAGACCAGACTGGGGTATAACTGTCCTCTCTGAGGAGGACCAGACCAGACTGGGATATTACTGTCCTGTCTGAGGAGGACCAGACTAGGGGTATTACTGTCCTCTCTGAGGAGGACCAGACAGGGGTATTAGTGTCCTGTCTGAGGAGGACCAGACTGGGGTATAACTGTCCTCTATGAGGAGGACCAGACCAGACCAGGGGTATAACTGTCCTGTCTGCGGAGAACCAGACCAGGGGTATTACTGTCCTCTTCTGAGGAGGACCAGACCAGACCAGGGGTATAACTGTCCTCTATGAGGAGGACCAGACCAGACTGGGGTATTACTGTCCTGTCTGAGGAGGACCAGACCAGACTGGGATATTACTGTCCTCTCTGAGGAGGACCAGACCAGACTGGGATATTACTGTCCTCTCTGAGGAGGACCAGACCAGGGGTATTACTGTCCTCTATGAGGAGGACCAGACCAGACTGGGATATTACTGTCCTCTCTGAGGAGGACCAGACCAGACCAGGGTATTACTGTCCTCTCTGAGGAGGACCAGACCAGGGATATTACTGTCCTCTATGAGGAGGACCAGACCAGGGATATTACTGTCCTCTATGAGGAGGACCAGACCAGACTGGGATATTACTGTCCTCTATGAGGAGGACCAGACCAGGGATATTACTGTCCTCTATGAGGAGGACCAGACCAGACAGGGATATTACTGTCCTCTATGAGGAGGACCAGACCAGGGATATTACTGTCCTCTATGAGGAGGACTAGACCAGACTGGGATATTACTGTCCTCTCTGAGGAGGACCAGACCAGGGATATTACTGTCCTCTATGAGGAGGACCAGACCAGGGATATTACTGTCCTCTATGAGGAGGACCAGACCAGACTTGGATATTACTGTCCCATCTGAGAAGGACCAGACCAGTCTGGGATATTACTGTCCTCTATGAGGAGGACCAGACCAGACTGGGGTATTACTGTCCTCTTCTGCGGTGGACCAGACAGGGGTATTACTGTCCTGTCTGAGGAGGACCAGACCAGGGGTATTACTGTCCTGTCTGAGGAGGACCAGACCAGGGGTATTACTGTCCTGTCTGAGGAGGACCAGACCAGACTGGGATATTACTGTCCTCTATGAGGAGGACCAGACCAGACTGGGATATTACTGTCCTCTCTGGGAGGACCAGACCAGTCTGGGATATTACTGTCCTCTATGAGGAGGACCAGACCAGACTGGGGCATTACTCAAATCAAATCAAATCAAATTTATTTATATAGCCCTTCGTACATCAGCTGATATCTCAAAGTGCTGTACAGAAAACCCAGCCTAAAACCCCAAACAGCAAGCAATGCAGGTGTAGAAGCACGGTGGCTAGGAAAAACTCCCTAGAAAAGCCAAAACCTAGGAAGAAACCTAGAGAGGAACCAGGCTATGTGGGGTGGCCAGTCCTCTTCTGGCTGTGCCGGGTAGAGATTATAACAGAACATGGCCAAGATGTTCAAATGTTCATAAATGACCAGCATGGTCGAATAATAATAAGGCAGAACAGTTGAAACTGGAGCAGCAGCACGGCCAGGTGGACTGGGGACAGCAAGGGAGTCATCATGTCAAGTAGTCCTGGGGCATGGTCCTAGGGCTCAGGTCAGCTGAAACTGGAGCAGCAGCACGGCCAGGTGGACTGGGGACAGCAAGGAGTCATCATGTCAGGTAGTCCTGGGGCATGGTCCTAGGGCTCAGGTCCTCCGAGAGAGAGAAGGAGAGAATTAGAGAACGCACACTTAGATTCACACAGGACACCGAATTGGACAGGAGAAGTACTCCAGATATAACAAACTGACCCCAGCCCCCGACACATAAACTACTGCAGCATAAATACTGGAGGCTGAGACAGGAGGGGTCAGGAGACACTGTGGCCCCACCCGAGGACACCCGGACAGGGCCAAACAGGAAGGATATAACCCCACCCACTTTGCCAAAGCACAGCCCCCACACCACTGGAGGGATATCTTCAACCACCAACTTACCATCCTGAGACAAAGCTGAGTATAGCCCGCAAAGATCTCCGCTCACGGCACAACCCAGGGGGCGCCAACCCAGACAGGATGACCACATCAGTGAATCAACCCACTCAGGTGACGCACCCCTCCAGGGACGGCATGAGAGAGCCCCAGCAAGCCAGTGACTCAGCCCCTGTAATAGGGTTAGAGGCAGAGAATCCCAGTGGAAAGAGGGAACCGGCCAGGCAGAGACAGCAAGGGTGGTTCGTTGCTCCAGAGCCTTCCGTTCACCTTCCCACCCCTGGGCCAGACTACACTCAATCATATGACCCACTGAAGAGATGAGTCTTCAGTAAAGACTTAAAGGTTGAGACCGAGTTTGCGTCTCTGACATGGGTAGGCAGACCGTTCCATAAAAATGGAGCTCTAGGAGAAAGCCCTGCCTCCAGCTGTTTGCTTAGAAATTCTAGGGACAATTAGGAGGCCTGCGTCTTGTGACCGTAGCGTACGTGTAGGTATGTACGGCAGGACCAAATCAGAGAGATAGGTAGGAGCAAGCCCATGCAATGCTTTGTAGGTTAGCAGTAAAACCTTGAAATCAGCCCTTGCTTTGACAGGAAGCCAGTGTAGGGAGGCTAGCACTGGAGTAATATGATCAAATTTTTGGTTCTAGTCAGGATTCTAGCAGCCGTATTTAGCACTAACTGAAGTTTATTTAGTGCTTTATCCGGGTAGCCGGAAAGTAGAGCATTGCAGTAGTCTAACCTAGAAGTGACAAAAGCATGGATTAATTTTTCTGCATCATTTTTGGACAGAAAGTTTCTGATTTTTTGCAATGTTTCCTCAGATGGAAAAAAGCTGTCCTTGAAATGGTCTTGATATGTTCTTCAAAAGAGAGATCAGGGTCCAGAGTAACGCCGAGGTCCTTCACAGTTTTATTTGAGATGACTGTACAACCATTAAGATTAATTGTCAGATTCAACAGAAGATCTCTTTGTTTCTTGGGACCTAGAACAAGCATCTCTGTTTTATCCGAGTTTAAAAGTAGAAAGTTTGCTGCCATCCACTTCCTTATGTCTGAAACACATGCTTCTAGCGAGGGCAATTTTGGGGCTTCACCATGTTTCATTGAAATGTACAGCTGTGTATCATCCGCATAGCAGTGAAAGTTAACATTATGTTTTCAATAACATCCCCAAGAGGTAAAATATATAGTGAAAACAACAGCGGTCCTAAAACGAACCTTGAGGAACACCGAAATTTACAGTTGATTTGTCAGAGGACAAACCATCCACAGAGACAAACTGATATCTTTCCGACAGATAAGATCTAAACCAGGCCAGAACTTGTCCGTGTAGACCAATTTGGGTTTCCAATCTCTCCAAAAGAATGTGGTGATCGATGGTATCAAAAGCAGCACTAAGGTCTAGGAGCACGAGGACAGATGCAGAGCCTCGGTCCGATGCCATTAAAATGTCATTTACCACCTTCACAAGTGCCGTCTCAGTGCTATGATGGGGTCTAAAACCAGACTGAAGCATTTCATATACATTGTTTGTCTTCAGGAAGGCAGTGAGTTGCTGAGCAACAGCCTTTTCTAAGATTTTTGAGAGGAATGGAAGATTCGATATAGGCCGATAGTTTTTTATATTTTCTGGGTCAAGGTTTGGCTTTTTCAAGAGAGCTTTTATTACTGCCACTTTTAGTGAGTTTGGTACACATCCGGTGGATAGAGAGCCGTTTATTATGTTCAACATAGGAGGGCCAAGCACTGGAAGCAGCTCTTTCAGTAGTTTAGTTGGAATAGGGTCCAGTAAACGGCTTGAAGGTTTAGAGGCCATGATTATTTTCATCATTGTGTCAAGAGATATAGTACTAAAACACTTGAGCGTCTCTCTTGATCCTAGGTCCACGCAGAGTTGTGCAGACTCAGGACAACTGAGCTTTGAAGGAATACGCAGATTTAAAGAGGAGTCTGTAATTTGCTTTCTAATAATCATAATTTTTCCTCAAAAAGTTCATGAATTTATCACTGCTAAAGTGAAAGTCATCCTCTCTTGGGGAATGCTGCTTTTTAGTTAGCTTTGCGACCGTATCAAAAAGGAATTTTGGATTGTTCTTATTGTCCTCAATTAAGTTAGAAAAATAGGATGATCGAGCAGCAGTAAGGGCTCTTCGGTACTGCACGTACTGTCTTTCCAAGCTAGACGGAAGACTTCCAGTTTGGTGTGGCGCCATTTCCGTTCCAATTTTCTGGAAGCTTGCTTCAGAGCTCGGGTATTACTGTCCTCTATGAGGAGGACCAGACCAGACTGGGGCATTACTGTCCTCTTCTGCGGTGGACCAGACAGGGGCATTACTGTCTTGTCTGAGGAGGACCAGACCAGGGGTATTACTGTCCTGTCTGAGGAGGACCAGACCAGGGGTATGGATGTCAGAAGGTGAATTCACCAATTTGTAAGTCGCTCTGGATAAGAGCGTCTGCTAAATGACTTAAATGTAAATGTAAATGTATTACTGTCCTGTCTGAGGAGGACCAGACAGGGGGTATTACTGTCCTGTCTGAGGAGGACCAGACTGGGGTATAACTGTCCTGTCTGAGGAGGACCAGACAGGGGTATTACTGTCCTGTCTGAGGAGGACCAGACAGGGGCATTACTGTCCTGTCTGAGGAGGACCAGACAGGGGTATTACTGTCCTGTCTGAGGAGGACCAGACAGGGGGTATTACTGAGCCCATGTGTGTTTATCTAAATTTTCACCTTTAAAACTGCCCACAATCCTTCCTCATTGCTCTGTGATGTTCCTCTTCGTTCACTAGCCGAGTTCTACCAGAATGCAGGCGCTGGTCGCACCCAAACTCACAAAACAATCAACATAGCTTTCATTTCAAACTTGGGTCAAAATGTAATCATGATTTATGAGGGGATCCTGAGACACAGGTGCCTATGTGGACCTCTCACCCCCTCTTGTCTTTTACCCAGTGGCCTTGTCCTCGAGCAACGCAGACCGCAGCGCTTCTCTTCAGACCAATTACTGCGAGAATGACAAGTTGCCAACGTGACGGCGACACCAGACCCCAGAGCTGACAGAACTAAGCTGCTGCCTTCTCAACGCTCTCTACTCTGCCTGCCCACTGTCGCAGTGCATACCCCACTGCCAAAGTAAAGGGCTTCTTTGCAATATAACATAACACTATTGACTGTGATAGACTAGCGTCCTGTCCAGGATGTACTTGTACATTAAGCTGCCTCACACTATAGAAACAGGAGACAGGCTCCATCTAAATCAAATCCAATTCAATTTTATTAGTCACATGCGCAGAATGCAACATTTCACTGTAGACCTTACAGTGAAATGCTTACTTACAAGCCCTTAACCAACAATGCAGTTTAAAAAATATGAATACGAATAAGAAATAAAAGTAACAAGTAGTTAAAGAGTAAAATAATATCTAGATAGCACCTTTATATCTCTGGGAGTGTACTGACTGGCTGACTGACTGACTGACTGACTGGCTGACTGGCTGACTGATTGGCTGGCTGACTGCCTGACTGACTGATTGGCTGGCTGACTGGCTGGCTGGCTGACTGGCTGACTGGCTGGCTGACTGGCTGACTGGCTGGCTGACTGACTGACTGATTGGCTGGCTGGCTGACTGACTGGATGACTGAATGGCTGACTGGCTGACTGGCTGACTGACTGACTGGCTGACTGGCTGATTGGCTGGCTGGCTGACTGGCTGGATGACTGAATGGCTGACTGGCTGGCTGGCTGACTGACTGACTGGCTGACTGACTGACTGGCTGACTGATTGGATGACTGAATGGCTGACTGGCTGGCTGGCTGACTGGCTGACTGACTGACTGGCTGACTGACTGACTGGCTGACTGACTGACTGGCTGACTGATTGGCTGACTGACTGGCTGGCTGGC
>NW_027015902.1:0-10780 GCF_036934945.1 Oncorhynchus masou masou | reverse complement strand
AGGTGTGTCATCATCATTTACATTACATTTAAGTCATTTGGCAGACGCTCTTATCCAGAGCGACTTACAAATTGGTGAATTCACCTTATGACATCCAGTGGAACAGCCACTTTACAATAGTGCATCTAAATCATTTAAGGGGGGGTGAGAAGGATTACTTTATCCTATCCTAGGTATTCCTTAAAGAGGTGGGGTTTCAGGTGTCTCCGGAAGGTGGTGATTGACTCCGCTGTCCTGGCGTCGTGAGGGAGTTTGTTCCACCATTGGGGGCCAGAGCAGCGAACAGTTTTGACTGGGCTGAGCGGGAACTGTACTTCCTCAGTGGTAGGGAGGCGAGCAGGCCAGAGGTGGATGAACGCAGTGCCCTTGTTTGGGTGTAGGGCCTGATCAGAGCCTGGAGGTACTGCGGTGCCGTTCCCCTCACAGCTCCGTAGGCAAGCACCATGGTCTTGTAGCGGATGCGAGCTTCAACTGGAAGCCAGTGGAGAGAGCGGAGGAGCGGGGTGACGTGAGAGAACTCGGTTAGGTTGAACACCAGACGGGCTGCGGCGTTCTGGATGAGTTGTAGGGGTTTAATGGCACAGGCAGGGAGCCCAGCCAACAGCGAGTTGCAGTAATCCAGACGGGAGATGACAAGTGCCTGGATTAGGACCTGCGCCGCTTCCTGTGTGAGGCAGGGTCGTACTCTACGGATGTTGTAGAGCATGAACCTACAGGAACGGGCCACCGCCTTGATGTTAGTTGAGAACGACAGGGTGTTGTCCAGGATCACGCCAAGGTTCTTAGCGCTCTGGGAGGAGGACACAATGGAGTTGTCAACCGTGATGGCGAGATCATGGAACGGGCAGTCCTTCCCCGGGAGGAAGAGCAGCTCCGTCTTGCCGAGGTTCAGCTTGAGGTGGTGATCCGTCATCCACACTGATATGTCTGCCAGACATGCAGAGATGCGATTCGCCACCTGGTCATCAGAAGGGGGAAAGGAGAAGATTAATTGTGTGTCGTCTGCATAGCAATGATAGGAGAGACCATGTGAGGTTATGACAGAGCCAAGTGACTTGGTGTAAAGCGAGAATAGGAGAGGGCCTAGAACAGAGCCCTGGGGGACACCAGTGGTGAGAGCGCGTGGTGAGGAGACAGATTCTCGCCACGCCACCTGGTAGGAGCGACCTGTCAGGTAGGACGCAATCCAAGCGTGGGCCGCGCCGGAGATGCCCAACTCGGAGAGGGTGGAGAGGAGGATCTGATGGTTCACAGTATCGAAGGCAGCCGATAGGTCTAGAAGGATGAGAGCAGAGGAGAGAGAGTTAGCTTTAGCAGTGCGGAGCGCCTCCGTGATACAGAGAAGAGCAGTCTCAGTTGAATGACTAGTCTTGAAACCTGACTGATTTGGATCGAGAAGGTCATTCTGAGAGAGATAGCGGGAGAGCTGGCCAAGGACGGCACGTTCAAGAGTTTTGGAGAGAAAAGAAAGAAGGGATACTGGTCTGTAGTTGTTGACATCGGAGGGATCGAGTGTAGGTTTTTTCAGAAGGGGTGCAACTCTCGCTCTCTTGAAGACGGAAGGGACGTAGCCAGCGGTCAGGGATGAGTTGATGAGCGAGGTGAGGTAAGGGAGAAGGTCTCCGGAAATGGTCTGGAGAAGAGAGGAGGGGATAGGGTCAAGCGGGCAGGTTGTTGGGCGGCCGGCCGTCACAAGAAGCGAGATTTCATCTGGAGAGAGAGGGGAGAAAGAGGTCAGAGCACAGGGTAGGGCAGTGTGAGCAGAACCAGCGGTGTCGTTTGACTTAGCAAACGAGGATCGGATGTCGTCGACCTTCTTTTCAAAATGGTTGACGAAGTCATCTGCAGAGAGGGAGGAGGGGGGAGGGGGAGGAGGATTCAGGAGGGAGGAGAAGGTGGCAAAGAGCTTCCTAGGGTTAGAGGCAGATGCTTGGAATTTAGAGTGGTAGCAAGTGGCTTTAGCAGCAGAGACAGAGGAGGAAAATGTAGAGAGGAGGGAGTGAAAGGATGCCAGGTCCGCAGGGAGGCGAAGTTTTCCTCCATTTCCGCTCGGCTGCCCGGAGCCCTGTTCTGTGAGCTCGCAATGAGTCGTCAAGCCACGGAGCGGGAGGGGAGGACCGAGCCGGCCTGGAGGATAGGGGACATAGAGAGTCAAAGGATGCAGAAAGGGAAGAGAGGAGGGTTGAGGAGGCAGAATCAGGAGATAGGTTGGAGAAGGTTTGAGCAGAGGGAAGAGATGATAGGATGGAAGAGGAGAGAGTAGCGGGGGAGAGAGAGCGAAGGTTGGGACGGCGCGATACCATCCGAGTAGGGGCAGTGTGGGAAGTGTTGGATGAGAGAGGGAAAAGGATACAAGGTAGTGGTCGGAGACTTGGAGGGGAGTTGCAATGAGGTTAGTGGAAGAACAGCATCTAGTAAAGATGAGGTCGAGCGTATTGCCTGCCTTGTGAGTAGGGGGAAGGTGAGAGGGTGAGGTCAAGAGGAGAGGAGAAAGAAGGAGGCAGAGAGGAATGAGTCAAAGGTAGACGTGGGAGTGTTGGGGCCGCCCAGGACTGTGAGAGGTGAGCCGTCCTCAGGAAAGGAGCTTATCAAGGCATCAAGCACATTGATGAACTCTCCGAGGGAAACCTGGAGGGCGATAAATGATAAGGATGTTAAGCTTGAAAGGGCTGGTAACTGTGACAGCATGGAATTCAAAGGAGGCGATAGACAGATGGGTAAGGGGAGAAAGAGAGAATGACCACTTGGGAGAGATGAGGATCTCGTGCCACCACCCCGCTGACCAGAAGCTCTCGGGGTGTGCGCGGAACACGTGGGGGACGAAGAGAGCATTAGGAGTAGCAGTGTTATCTGTGGTGATCCATGTTTCCGTCAGTGCCAAGAAGTCGAGGGGACTGGAGGGAGGCATAGGCTGAGATGAACTCTGCCTTGTTGGCCAGATCGGCAGTTCCAGAGGCTACCGGAGACCTGGAACTCCACGGGTCGTGCGCGCTGGGACCACCAGATTAGGTGGCCGCGGCCACGCGGTGTGGAGCGTTTGTATGGTCTGTGCAGAGAGGAGAGAACAGGGATAGATAGACACATAGTTGACAGGCTACAGAAGAGGCTACGCTAATGCAAAGGAGATTGGAATGACAAGTGGACTACATAGGGAGGAGATCAGCCTGGTGTGTCAGCATAGGGAGGAGATCAGCCTGGTGTGTCAGCATAGGGAGGAGATCAGCCAGGTGTGTCAGCATAGGGAGGAGATCAGCCTGGTGTGTCATCATAGGGAGGAGGTCAGCCAGGTGTGTCAGCATACAGGAGGAGATCAGCCTGGTGTGTCAGCATAGAGGAGGAGATCAGCCTGGTGTGTCAGCATAGGGAGGAGATCAGCCTGGTGTGTCGTCATAGGGAGGAGATCAGCCTGGTGTGTCGTCATAGGGAGGAGGTCAGCCAGGTGTGTCAGCATAGGGAGGAGATCAGCCTGGTGTGTCATCATAGGGAGGAGATCAGCCAGGTGTGTCAGCATAGGGAGGAGATCAGCCTGGTGTGTCATCATAGGGAGGAGGTCAGCCAGGTGTGTCAGCATAGAGGAGGAGATCAGCCTGGTGTGTCAGCATAGAGGAGGAGATCAGCCTGGTGTGTCAGCATAGAGGAGGAGATCAGCCTGGTGTGTCAGCATAGAGGAGGAGATCAGCCTGGTGTGTCATCATAGGGAGGAGATCAGCCTGGTGTGTCAGCATAGAGGAGGAGATCAGCCTGGTGTGTCATCATAGAGGAGGAGATCAGCCTGGTGTGTCAGCATAGGGAGGAGATCAGCCTGGTGTGTCATCATAGGGAGGAGATCAGCCAGGTGTGTCATCATAGGGAGGAGATCAGCCAGGTGTGTCAGCATAGAGGAGGAGGTCAGCCTGGTGTGTCATCATAGGGAGGAGATCAGCCAGGTGTGTCAGCATAGAGGAGGAGGTCAGCCTGGTGTGTCATCATAGGGAGGAGATCAGCCTGGTGTGTCAGCATAGAGGAGGAGATCAGCCTGGTGTGTCAGCATAGAGGAGGAGATCAGCCTGGCGTGTCATCATAGAGGAGGAGGTCATCCTGGTGTGTCAGCATAGGGAAGAGATCAGCCTGGTGTGTCAGCATAGAGGAGGAGATCAGCCTGGTGTGTCAGCATAGAGGAGGAGATCAGCCTGGTGTGTCAGCATAGAGGAGGAGATCAGCCTGGTGTGTCATCATAGGGAGGAGATCAGCCTGGTGTGTCATCATAGAGGAGGAGATCAGCCTGGTGTGTCATCATAGGGAGGAGATCAGCCTGGTGTGTCATCATAGGAGGAGATCAGCCTGGTGTGTCAGCATAGGGAGGAGATCAGCCTGGTGTGTCATCATAGGGAGGAGATCAGCCTGGTGTGTCAGCATAGGGAGGAGATCAGCCTGGTGTGTCAGCATAGGGAGGAGATCAGCCTGGTGAGATCAGCCTAACTTTTCCCAAATAAAAAAGGATGGCAAGAGTTATGGTTTCCGCCCACAACAGAGATAGCTATGGAGCTCCTGACTGTGGCCCAGTTTGGTTACCCCCAGCTATATCATCATTCACACGGGGACCGATGACTTGTGTGCCCAACAGGAGAGGGTGGACACATCACTAAGGGGAGCAATAAAGAGAGCATCCACCATCTTCCCACTTTGTGAATATTGTAATATCTACCCTTACTCCAGAGGAGAGACTTCCACCATGCCACCATCCAGTGGGAATATACCAACCTCTCTCAGGAACATATGCTATGGCCCAACACTTGGCCTACCATCCCACCTTCAGCCTAGACTGTCTTTACGACAATGTACACCTGTACAAAGAGACAGTCCCCACCTTCACTGGGACGTTAAAGGATCCTGCTCTGGGTGGCCAGTCCACCTCACCTCACAGAACAGCCACGAACACCGTGAGACAAATCAGACAAACTCCCTGAGACAAATCAGACAAACTCCCCGATCAAATCAGACGAACTCCCTTTAGACGAATCAGACAAACTCCCTGAGATGAACCCAGACAAAGGATCCTGCTCTGAGATGAATCAGACAAAAACTCCCTGAGGCTCCAAACTCCCTGAGATGAATCAGACAAACTCCCTGAGACAGACAAACTCCCTGAGACGAATCAGACCAACTCCCTGAGATGAATCAAAAACTCCTGAGACAGACAAACTCCCTGAGACGAATCAGACAAACTCCCTGAGATGAATCAGACAAACTCCTGAGACGAATCAGACAAACTCCCCTGAGATGAATCAGACAAACTCCTGAGACGAATCAGACAAACTCCCTGAGACAACAAACTCCTGAGACCAGACAAACTCCCTGAGACAAATCAGACAAACTCCTGAGACAAATCAGACAAACTCCCTGAGATGAATCAGACAAACTCCCTGAGACAAATCAAACAAACTCCCTGAGACGAATCAGACCAACTCCTGAGACAAATCAGACAAACTCCCTGAGACGAATCAGACAAACTTCCGAAGACAAATCAGACAAACTCCCCAAGACGAATCAGACAAACTCCCCAAGACAAATCAGACAAACTCCCCAAGACAAATCAGACAAACTCCCCAAGACGAATCAGACAAACACCCCGAGACAAATCAGACAAACTCCCCAAGACGAATCAGACAAACTCCCCGAGACAAATCAGACAAACTCCCTGAGGCAAATCAGACACTCTTTTAGACCTGGATCCAGTGGCCTTTCACGAGAACTGGAGAAGTGCCAGCAACACTGCCCCCCCACACCACCCTCCATTACTTGTCTCTCAGGAACTGCATGCAGATACAATGAGCTGTGCCCAAGCCGTACAGAGTAAAAGAGGCCCCACGCAGAGTTTGGAGCATCGCCGGTCACACTTCCCTCCAGACCACCCTCTTCAATTCCCCCTAAAACCTCCTTCCCATGCTACCAAACCAGGCTTGCCTCAGCACAGCTCTACCAGACCCGGCCCACATTAGCCCAGCTCTACAGACCTGGCCCACATTAGCCCAGCTCTACCAGATCCGGCCCACATTAGCCCAGCTCTACCAGATCCAGCCAGCCTCGGGACAGCTCCCAACCAGACCAGGCCAGCCTCAGCACAGCTCAGCCAGACCAGGCCAGGCCAGCCTCAGCACAGCTCAGCCACCAGACCAGGCCAGGCCAGCCTCAGCACAGCTCAGCCAGACGAGGCCAGCCTCAGCACAGCTCAACAGACCCGGCCTATGACAGCAGTGCTCTACCAGACCCGGCCCATCACAGCAGAGCTCTACCAGACATGCCCAACTAAACGCAGCCCAGCTCTACACAGCCCCGACCACTACCCCAGGATCTGACAGAACTCAGCCCAGCTCTACACAGCAGCGACCACTACCCCAGAGTCTGGCAAAAAAAACACTGTTGAGGGTAATGCATCAGATGATGCAGTCAGTCGACACCATGTAACATTCACATCCTCAGCCCTCATATGCTGAGAGTTTGGAGCTTCTCCAGTCTCACTGCCCTCCTTAATTCCCCCACAACCTCCCTTCCAGGCTAGTTAGCCTCCTTACTCTCATTCCAAGGACAGGCCTGGGACACTCCGGACCCCATGGCAGTCCCAACCCTGCACAAGGAGCCACACCAAGGCCTCCTGTACACACCCAGAACAGAGCATTGGCAGCCACTCTGGTCCCCTGTAGAAGCGCCACTCCTTTGGTGGGAGCTTCATCCAGGTGGACTGAGCTCTGCCAACACTGCTCTTCAGTTCCCGCCCCAGCATCCAGCAACTTGAGGGAGGCCTGTCAAATGTTCAGTCTGCTCTGCTCTCACATGGTTGGCCAGGGACCTTGGTAAAGTCTCAGCTCCCTCAACAAATAGTTGCAGATGGCCCCCTCCTGTTGGCTCTGATGGGAATGATTTGAATAACCCCTCTGACTTTAAATCTCGTTGAGGACATAAGCTAAAGCACCTAAAAGTGTAAACAGTGATTTTTTTAAAGACACGATTGACATTTTGGGTACAGGACTCATGTCCTGACATTCTGGTTCTCTTGAAACATGGTTAAATGGTTCTGTCTCTGATAAAGTAAATGCAGATAATATATTTAGATTTAACAGAGTACAGAAAGGAGGAGAAGTGGCCATGTATGTTAAATCTAATTTCATGTCCCAAACTGTAAATATTTATGTTCCCAAACTCCTGTTTGTAGATGTGTCCATAAGCCAGAATACAGATTTATTTGATGCAGCTCTCTGCCCCCCTGATTGGTTGAATCATAAATCCATATGTTTAGCCTGACGATTATATCTGGTATTATCCGCAAGGTTTGGAAGACGGTCCATGTACATTGCCTTGCAAAAGTATTCATCCCCCTTGCTGTTTGTCCTATTTTTAATGCATTACAACTGTCACGCCCTGACTTTAGAGATCCTTATTATTCTCTATGTTTGGTTAGGTCAGGGTGTGACTCGGGTGGGAAAGTCTATGTTTTCTATTTCTTTGTTTTTGGCCTTGTGTGGTTCCCAATCAGAGGCAGCTGTCACATGTAAGTTGCATTTTTCTTTCGGGTTTTGTGGGATCTTGTTTTCTGTTTAGTGTTTCTGCATGACAGAACTGTGCACTTTTGTTTTTTTTTTTATGCTATTTTTGGTGTCATCAATAAAAATGACTACAACTTAGAACTTATTATATATTACGACAACGCCTACCACGCTGCACCTTGTCCACTCCTTTCGACGAGCCGTAACAACAACCTGTAATTTAAATGTATTTTTATTTGGATTTCATGTAATGGACATAAACAAAATAGTCTAAACTGGTGAAGTGAAAGGAAAAAATGACTTGTTTCAAAATGTTTAAAAAAATGTTCACGGAAAAGTGGTGTGTATATGTATTCAACCCATTTGCTATGAAGCCCTTTAAGTTCTGGTGCAACCAATTACCTTCAGAAGGCTGATTGAGGATCATTTTCTGATGAACGCTCAGAAAGTTGATTACTGATGAATGTGATTGTTTTTCCATGACCATGTCGTTTTACTGATGAATGATTGTTTCCATGACCATGTCATTTTAACTGATGAATGTGATTGTTTTTCCATGACCATGTCGTTTTACTGATGAATGTGATAGTTTTCCCATGACCATGTCATTTTACTGATGAATGTGATTGTTTTTCCAGGACCATGTCGCCTGATGAATGTGATTGTTTTTGCCATGACCATGTCGTTTTACTGATGAATGTGATTGTTTTGCCATGACCATGTCGTTTTACTGATGAATGTGATTGTTTTGCCATGACCATGTCATTTTACTGATGAATGTGATTGTTTTGCCATGACCATGTCATTTTACTGATGAATGTGATTGTTTTGCCATGACCATGTCATTTTACTGATGAACGGATTGTTTTGCCATGACCATGTCGCTTTACTGGTGAATGTGATTGTTTTGCCATGACCATGTCATTTTACTGATGAATGTGATTGTTTTTCCATGTATTCTTTCTGCTTGCATTGTGTATTTATATGTTCTGTCAATGACGTAATTAGGCTCATCTGCAACAGACCTTGGTCTCAGTATGACTCCTGATAAAATAAAGGTTTAAAATAGTATATTTAACCTTTTGTATAAAGGGGGTGTGCCCAATGAAGAAGCTGAACTCATATGAGTAACATCAGATGGTCAGTTAACAAGTCATATTGAGAAGTTAAAGATGGGGAGAGGTATGTATGTTATAACAAATATCTGTGTTTTTTATGCACAAAGATCAACTGTACTAAATATTCAGGCTCTGGTCATCTCCCTGTCTTCGACACTGTCCGATACCGTGGTCAAGAGCAGCAAAGAAACTAAAGACGAGCAAAGCTGCAACTAGCAATGGCGTGCATGAATTCTTTCAGAGCAGCACGCCTTGCCCTGAACTAGAATCAATGGCGTATGATATTCTTTCAAAACAGAGCAGTACGCTTTGCCTGAACTGAACTAAACAGCGCCAAACTAGCGCCAATAGCGTGCATGATATTCTTTCAAAAACAGAGCAATGCACGCCTTGCCTAGACTAGCGTCAACGGCGTGCATGATATTCTTTCAAAACAGAGCAGCGACTTGCCTTAGCATCAATAGCGTGATATTCTTTCAAAACAGAGCGTACACCTTGCCCTGAACTAGCATCAATGGCGTGCATGATATTCTTTCAAAACAGAGCAGTACGCCTTGCCCTGACTAGCATCAATGGCGTGCATGATATTCTCAAAACAGGCACGTATCAATGATGATATTCTTTCAAAACAGAGCAGTACGATCCTGCCTGAACTAGCATCAATGACGTGCATGATATTCTTTCAAAACAGAGCAGTACAACTAGCATTGCATGATATTCCTTCAAAACAAGAACTAGCCCTGAACTCATCAATGACGTGCATGATATTCTTTCAAAACAGAGCGATGCGCTTTGCCTGAACTAGCATCAATGGCGTGGATGATATTCTTTCAAAACTGAACTAGCATCAATGACGTGCATGATATTCTTTCAAAACAGAGCAGTACACCTGCATTGCCTTTCAAAGCAGGCAGTACACCTTGCCTGAACTAGCATCAATGACGTGGATGATATTCTTTCAAAACAGAACACTACGCCTTGCCTGAACTAGCATCAATGACGGCATGATATTCTTTCAAAACAGAGCAGCACGCCTTCCTTGAACTAGCATCAATGAAGTGGATGATATTCCTTCAAAACAGAGCAGTACGCCTTTTCCCTGAACTAGCATCAATGACGCATGATATTCTTTCAAAACAGAGAACAGCATCAATGGCGTGCATGATATTCTTTCAAAACAGAACTGAACTAGCATCAATGACGTGCATGATATTCTTTCAAACAGAACACTACTTGCCCTGAACTAGCATCAATGACGCCTGAACTAGCATCAATACTTTCAAAACAGAGCAGTACGCTTGCCCTGAACTAGCATCAATGACGTGCATGATATTCTTTTCAAAACAGAGCATGCCTTGCCCTGTACTAGCTTCAATTGCATGATATTCTTTCAAACAGAGCAGTGAACTAGCATCAATACGTGATGATATTCTTTCAAAGTGAACAGAACACATCAATAGCGTGTATGATATTCTTTCAAAATTGCCCTGAACTTTCGAAAACAGAGCATCACCCTGACCTAAGCGTCAATAGCGTGCATGATATTCTTTCAAAAAAACAGAGCGATTACGCCTTGCCCTGAACTAGCATCAATGACGTGATGATATTCTTTCAAAACAGAACACTACGCTTGCCCTGAACTAGCATCAATGACGCATGATATTCTTTCAAAACAGAGCAGTACGCCTTGCCCTGAACTAGCATCAATGACGTGCATGATATTCTTTCAAAATGAGCGAGAGTACGCCCCCTTGTCCTGAACTAGCATCAATGACGTGCATGATATTCTTTCAAAACAGAGCAGCACGCCTTGCCCTGAACTAGCATCAATGACGGTATGATATTCTTTCAAAAACAGAGCAGTACACTTGCCCTGAACTAGCATCAATGATGTGCATGATATTCTTTCAAAACAGAGCAGTACGCCTTGCCCTGAACTAGCATCAATGACGTGCATGATATTCTTTCAAAACAGAGCAGTGCATTTTGCCCTGTACTAGCTTCACGATTTGCATGATATTCTTTCAAAACAGACAGTCGCTTTGCCCTGAACTAGCATCAATGACGTGGATGATATTCTTTCAAAACAGAACACTACGCCTTGCCCTGAACTAGCATCAATGACGTGCATGATATTCTTTC
>NW_027015901.1:222665-270979 GCF_036934945.1 Oncorhynchus masou masou | reverse complement strand
AGCAGAACCTCAACAAGGTAAAGAACCGCATCACACAGAACCTCATAGAACCATTTAGAACATCATAAAACACACAGAACTGGACAGAATCTCAAAGATCATCACATAACATCGTAGAACCTCATAGAACTGCGTGGAACCACATAGAACCTCAGAACTACATAGAACCTCAAAGAAACACACAGAACTTCGTAGAACGTCACAGAATCTTCTCTATACCTTTGGATAATGCAACAACAACAACATCCTATTGGTGGCTCTGGCAGACTGTTGGCAGTATCCTAATTGGCTCAGTGTGGCTCTCAATGTCTTTGACAATATCATGTAGAAAACCTTGACTGCTCTGTGCTGTATCAGGATGAGTAAGATCAACGAGGGCAAGCAGCCTCTGTACCAGGACGACACCAACAAGCTTATCCTAAGCTCTCTGGAGCTGCTGCAAGGCCTGGATGAGGACGCTGTCGACGCAAAAAAACGCCTGCAGCACCCTGCAGGCTGAGATGATAGAGCAGGAGTGAGTTATATTATCTAGTAGATATACCTACTGTACCTGTAGCCCCCAGGCTGAGATGATAGAGCAGGAGTGAGTTATATTATCTAGTAGATATACCTACTGTACCTGTAGCACCACCAGACTGAGATGATAGAGCAGGAGTTATATTATCTAGTAGATATACCTTACTGTACCTGCAGCCCCCAGACTGAGATGATAGAGCAGGAGGAGTTATATTATCTAGTAGATATACCTACTGTACCTGTAGCCCCCCAGGCTGAGATGATAGAGCAGGAGTGAGTTATATTATCTAGTAGATATACCTACTGTACCTGTAGCTCCCCAGGCTGAGATGATAGAGCAGGAGTTATATTATCTAGTAGATATACCTACTGTACCTGTAGCCTCAGGCTGAGATGATAGAGCAGGAGTGAGTTATATTATCTAGTAGATATACTCACTGTACCTGTAGCCCCCCCAGACTGAGATGATAGAGCAGGAGTGAGTTATATTATCTAGTAGATATACTTTACTGTACCTGCAGCACCCCCAGACTGAGATGATAGAGCAGGAGTTATATTATCTAGTAGATATACCTACTGTACTGATAGCCTCAGGCTGAGATGATAGAGCAGAGCAGACATTCAGTAGATATACCTACTGTACCTGCAGCCCCCCAGGCTGGAGATGATAGAGCAGGAGTTATATTATCTAGTAGATATACCTACTGTACCTGTAGCCCCCCTAGGCTGAGATGATAGAGCAGGAGTGAGTTATATTATCTAGTAGATATACCTACTGTACCTGCAGCACCCCAGACTGGAGATGATAGGAGCAGGAGGAGTTATATTCAGTAGATATACCTACTGTACCTGTAGCCCCCAGGCTGAGATGATAGAGCAGGAGTGAGTTATATTATCTAGTAGATATACCTACTGTACCTGTAGCCCCCAGGCTGAGATGATAGAGCAGGAGTGAGTTATATTATCTAGTAGATATACCTACTGTACCTGCAGCCCCCCCAGACTGAGATGATAGAGCAGGAGTGATATTATCTAGTAGATATACCTACTGTACCTGTAGCCCCCCAGGCTGAGATGATAGAGCAGGAGTTATATTATCTAGTAGATATACCTACTGTACCTGCAGCTCCCCCAGCTGAGATGATAGAGCAGGAGTTATATTATCTAGTAGATGACCTGTAGCCCCCCAGACTGAGATGATAGAGCAGGAGTTATATTATCTAGTAGATATACCTACTGTACCTGTAGCCCCCCCAGGCTGAGATGATAGAGCAGGAGGAGTTATATTATCTAGTAGATATACCTACTGTACCTGTAGCACCCCCAGACTGAGATGATAGAGCAGGAGTGAGTTATATTATCTAGTAGATATACCTACTGTACCTGCAGCACCCCCAGACTGAGATGATAGAGCAGGAGTGAGTTATATTATCTAGTAGATATACCTACTGTACCTGCAGCCCCCCCAGACTGAGATGATAGAGCAGGAGTGAGTTATATTATCTAGTAGATATACCTACTGTACCTGCAGCACCACCAGACTGAGATGATAGAGCAGGAGTTATATTATCTAGTAGATATACCTACTGTACCTGTAGCCCCCCCAGACTGAGATGATAGAGCAGGAGTGAGTTATATTATCTAGTAGATATACCTACTGTACCTGCAGCACCCCCAGGCTGAGATGATAGAGCAGGAGTGAGTTATATTATCTAGTAGATATACCTACTGTACCTGTAGCCCCCCAGACTGAGATGATAGAGCAGGAGTTATATTATCTAGTAGATATACCTACTGTACCTGTAGCCCCCCCAGACTGAGATGATAGAGCAGGAGTTATATTATCTAGTAGATATACCTACTGTACCTGTAGCCCCCCCAGGCTGAGATGATAGAGCAGGAGGAGTTATATTATCTAGTAGATATACCTACTGTACCTGCAGCCCCCCAGGCTGAGATGATAGAGCAGGAGTGAGTTATATTATCTAGTAGATATACCTACTGTACCTGCAGCACCCCAGACTGAGATGATAGAGCAGGAGTGAGTTATATTATCTAGTAGATATACCTACTGTACCTGCAGCCCCCCAGACTGAGATGATAGAGCAGGAGTGAGTTATATTATCTAGTAGATATACCTACTGTACCTGTAGCCCCCCAGGCTGAGATGATAGAGCAGGAGTGAGTTATATTATCTAGTAGATATACCTACTGTACCTGTAGCACCCCCAGACTGAGATGATAGAGCAGGAGTTATATTATCTAGTAGATATACCTACTGTACCTGTAGCACCCCCAGGCTGAGATGATAGAGCAGGAGTGAGTTATATTATCTAGTAGATATACCTACTGTACCTGTAGCCCCCCCAGACTGAGATGATAGAGCAGGAGTTATATTATCTAGTAGATGTACCTACTGTACCTGTAGCACCCCCAGACTGAGATGATAGAGCAGGAGTTATATTATCTAGTAGATATACCTACTGTACCTGTAGCACCCCCAGACTGAGATGATAGAGCAGGAGTTATATTATCTAGTAGATATACCTACTGTACCTGCAGCCCCAGACTGAGATGATAGAGCAGAGGAGTTATATTATCTAGTAGATGTACCTACTGTACCTGTAGCCCCCCCAGACTGAGATGATAGAGCAGGAGTTATATTATCTAGTAGATATACCTACTGTACCTGCAGCCCCCAGACTGAGATGATAGAGCAGGAGTGAGTTATATTATCTAGTAGATATACCTACTGTACCTGTAGCCCCCAGACTGAGATGATAGCAGAGTTATATTACTAGTAGATATACCTACTGTACCTGTAGCCCCCCAGGCTGAGATGATAGAGCAGGAGTGAGTTATATTATCTAGTAGATATACCTACTGTACCTGTAGCCCCCCAGGCTGAGATGATAGAGCAGGAGTTATATTATCTAGTAGATATACCTACTGTACCTGTAGCCCCCAGACTGAGATGATAGAGCAGGAGTGAGTTATATTATCTAGTAGATATACCTACTGTACCTGCAGCCCCCCAGGCTGAGATGATAGAGCAGGAGGAGTTATATTATCTAGTAGATATACCTACTGTACCTGTAGCCCCCCAGGCTGAGATGATAGAGCAGGAGTTATATTATCTAGTAGATATACCTACTGTACCTGTAGCCCCCAGACTGAGATGATAGAGCAGGAGTGAGTTATATTATCTAGTAGATATACCTACTGTACCTGTAGCACCCCCAGGCTGAGATGATAGAGCAGGAGTGAGTTATATTATCTAGTAGATATACCTACTGTACCTGTAGCCCCCAGACTGAGATGATAGAGCAGGAGTTATATTATCTAGTAGATATACCTACTGTACCTGTAGCCCCCCAGACTGAGATGATAGAGCAGAGTGAGTTATATTATCTAGTAGATATACCTACTGTACCTGTAGCCCCCAGGCTGAGATGATAGAGCAGGAGTTATATTATCTAGTAGATATACCTACTGTACCTGTAGCACCCCCAGACTGAGATGATAGAGCAGGGTGAGTTATATTATCTAGTAGATATACCTACTGTACCTGTAGCACCCCAGGCTGAGATGATAGAGCAGGAGTTATATTATCTAGTAGATATACCTACTGTACCTGTAGCACCCCCCAGACTGAGATGATAGAGCAGGAGTTATATTATCTAGTAGATATACCTACTGTACCTGCAGCACCACCAGACTGAGATGATAGAGCAGGAGTGAGTTATATTATCTAGTAGATATACCTACTGTACCTGCAGCACCACCAGGCTGAGATGATAGAGCAGGAGTGAGTTATATTATCTAGTAGATATACCTACTGTACCTGTAGCCCCCAGACTGAGATGATAGAGCAGGAGTGAGTTATATTATCTAGTAGATATACCTACTGTACCTGCAGCACCCCCAGACTGAGATGATAGAGCAGGAGTTATATTATCTAGTAGATATACCTACTGTACCTGTAGCCCCCCAGGCTGAGATGATAGAGCAGGAGTTATATTATCTAGTAGATATACCTACTGTACCTGTAGCCCCCAGGCTGAGATGATAGAGCAGGAGTGAGTTATATTATCTAGTAGATATACCTACTGTACCTGCAGCACCCCCAGACTGAGATGATAGAGCAGGAGTTATATTATCTAGTAGATATACCTACTGTACCTGTAGCCCCAGGCTGAGATGATAGAGCAGGAGTTATATTATCTAGTAGATATACCTACTGTACCTGCAGCACCCCCAGACTGAGATGATAGAGCAGGAGTTATATTATCTAGTAGATATACCTACTGTACCTGCAGCCCCCAGACTGAGATGATAGAGCAGGAGTGAGTTATATTATCTAGTAGATATACCTACTGTACCTGTAGCCCCCCCAGACTGAGATGATAGAGCAGGAGTGAGTTATATTATCTAGTAGATATACCTACTGTACCTGTAGCCCCCAGGCTGAGATGATAGAGCAGGAGTGAGTTATATTATCTAGTAGATATACCTACTGTACCTGTAGCACCCCCAGACTGAGATGATAGAGCAGGAGTGAGTTATATTATCTAGTAGATATACCTACTGTACCTGTAGCCCCCCCAGGCTGAGATGATTGAGCAGGAGTGAGTTATATTATCTAGTAGATATACCTACTGTACCTGTAGCCCCCAGGCTGAGATGATAGAGCAGGAGTGAGTTATATTATCTAGTAGATATACCTACTGTACCTGTAGCCCCCAGGCTGAGATGATAGAGCAGGAGTGAGTTATATTATCTAGTAGATATACCTACTGTACCTGCAGCCCCCAGGCTGAGATGATAGAGCAGGAGTGAGTTATATTATCTAGTAGATATACCTACTGTACCTGTAGCCCCCAGACTGAGATGATAGAGCAGGAGTGAGTTATATTATCTAGTAGATATACCTACTGTACCTGCAGCACCCCCAGACTGAGATGATAGAGCAGGAGTGAGTTATATTATCTAGTAGATATACCTACTGTACCTGCAGCCCCCCCAGACTGAGATGATAGAGCAGGAGTGAGTTATATTATCTAGTAGATATACCTACTGTACCTGTAGCCCCCCCAGACTGAGATGATAGAGCAGGAGTTATATTATCTAGTAGATATACCTACTGTACCTGCAGCCCCCAGGCTGAGATGATAGAGCAGGAGTTATATTATCTAGTAGATATACCTACTGTACCTGCAGCACCCCCAGGCTGAGATGATAGAGCAGGAGTTATATTATCTAGTAGATATACCTACTGTACCTGTAGCCCCCAGGCTGAGATGATAGAGCAGGAGTTATATTATCTAGTAGATATACCTACTGTACCTGCAGCCCCCCAGGCTGAGATGATAGAGCAGGAGTGAGTTATATTATCTAGTAGATATACCTACTGTACCTGCAGCCCCCCAGGCTGAGATGATAGAGCAGGAGTGAGTTATATTATCTAGTAGATATACCTACTGTACCTGCAGCCCCCAGACTGAGATGATAGAGCAGGAGTGAGTTATATTATCTAGTAGATATACCTACTGTACCTGTAGCCCCCCCAGGCTGAGATGATAGAGCAGGAGTGAGTTATATTATCTAGTAGATATACCTACTGTACCTGCAGCCCCCCCAGACTGAGATGATAGAGCAGGAGTGAGTTATATTATCTAGTAGATATACCTACTGTACCTGTAGCACCCCCAGGCTGAGATGATAGAGCAGGAGTGAGTTATATTATCTAGTAGATATACCTACTGTACCTGCAGCCCCCCCAGACTGAGATGATAGAGCAGGAGTGAGTTATATTATCTAGTAGATATACCTACTGTACCTGCAGCACCACCAGGCTGAGATGATAGAGCAGGAGTTATATTATCTAGTAGATATACCTACTGTACCTGTAGCCCCCCCAGACTGAGATGATAGAGCAGGAGTGAGTTATATTATCTAGTAGATGTAATACACTGATACACTGAAGCGATAAGGCACAAGGGGGCCTGGACACCGCCCTTAGCCGTGGTATATTGGCCATATATCACAAACCCCCGAGGTTCCTTATTTCTATTATAAACTGGTTACCAATGTAATTAGAGCAGTAAAAATACATGTTTTGTCATACCTGTGGTATATGGTCTGATGTACCACGGCTGTCAGCCAATCAGCATCCAGGGCTGGAACCACCCATTTTGTAATAGATGGTATACCCTCTTTAGCTCGAACCTGAGCTCCACTCACTCCACTGTTGAGTTTTAACTAACCCTGTGTCGTCACCCTGTGTCGTCACCTCCAGTATGAAGCAGCTGAGAGTGAGACTAAGGAAGCTGAGAGAGGACCACGACCGCATCTACCACCTGACCCGTTCTGAGGGCCTGCCGAGCGTCAACTGGGGCAGGATCATAGAGGAGAAACAGGTGAGGGACACACACACACACACACACACGAACACACACACACACACACACGAACACACACACACACACACACACAAACACACACACACAGGCTTGGATATGTATACACACAGTTTACGCACACCATAACATAAACGTAATGTCTTTCTTCTTCCGACCAGGGCAACCTGAGCAACAAGGGTTTTGGTCAGGACCTGCCCACCATAGAGAACGAGGTGGAGGAACACAACATCTTTCACAGTGAGGTGGAGGCTCTGGCCCCTCACATCTCAGCCAGCGACGACAAGGTAGGACTAACAACCAGCGTAGAAACGACCTGATACGTTGTGTTTTATACTCAGTCATTTACCAGTCTCCTATCCAGGAAGATAACCATGGCTTTATTTATGGCCCACATACCTGACAACAACAACAACAACCACAACAACAACAACAACAACCACTCTGAAAGTTCCAGTTCTCAGAAAACAAACTCTCTCCGTTCTGCTCTCTCTCTCACTCTCACACTCTCTCTCCCTTTCTGCTCTCTCCTCTCACTCACGCTCTCTCCCTTTCTGCTCTCTCCTCTCACTCTCACGCTCTCTCCTTTCTGCTCTCTCTCCCTCTCTCACGCTCTCTCCTTTCTGCTCTCTCTCTCACTCACACACTCTCTCTGTCTCCTCTCATTCTCTCTCTCTCTCTCTCTCTCTCTCTCTCTCTCTCTCTCTCTCTCTCTGTCTCCTCTCATTCTGTCTCCTCTTGTTCTCTCTCTCTGTCTCCTCTTGTTCTCTCTCTCTCTCTCTCTATCTCTCTCTTTGTCTCCTCTCATCCTCTCTGTCTACTCTCTCTCTTTGTCTCCTCTCATTCTCTCTGTCTACTCTCTCTCTTTGTCTCCTTTCATTCTCCCTGTCTATTCTCTCTCTTTGCTCTTTGTCTCCTCTCGTTCTCTCTGTCTCGTTCTCTCTCTCTCGCTCTCGCTCTCTCTCTCGCTCTCTCTCTTTGTCTCCTCTTGTTCTCTCTGTCTCCTCTCTCTCTCTCTCTCTCTCTCTCTCTCTCTCTCTCTCTCTCTCTCTCTCTCTCTCTCTCTCTCTCTCTCTCCCTCTCTAGGACTCTGCCAGTGCCCTCCAGCTGAAGTACAACAAGCTCCTGGTAAGATTGACTTTAATAATGACTTCATCTGAAGCATGGACTCAGGGAGAGCTTGAGGAGTGTGTATGCATGTACAGTAGCTCTATGTGAGTTCTACACCTGCAGTACCATGCTATGTGTACCAGTGTCTGTGTCTGTACCTGTGTCTGTGTCTGTACCTGTACCTGTGTCTGTCTCTGTACCTGTACCCGTGTCTGTACCTGTGTATGTGTCTGTGTCTGTACCTGTGTCTGTACCTGTGTCTGTACCTGTCTCTGTACCTGTACCCGTGTCTGTGTCTGTCTCTGTACCTGTACCCGTGTCTGTGTCTGTACCTGTGTCTGTGTCTGTGTGTGTCTGTGTCTGTACCTGTGTCTGTACCTGTGTCTGTACCTGTGTCTGTGTCTGTGTCTGTGTCTGTGTCTGTACCTGTGTCTGTGTCTGTGTGTGTCTGTGTCTGTACCTGTGTCTGTACCTGTGTCTGTACCTGTGTCTGTGTCTGTGTCTGTACCTGTGTCTGTACCTGTGTCTGTACCTGTGTCTGTACCTGTGTCTGTACCTGTACCCGTGTCTGTGTCTGTCTCTGTACCTGTACCCGTGTCTGTGTCTGTACCTGTGTCTGTACCTGTACCCGTGTCTGTGTCTGTCTCTGTACCTGTACCCGTGTCTGTGTCTGTACCTGTGTCTGTGTCTGTGTGTGTCTGTGTCTGTGTCTGTGTCTGTGTCTGTACCTGTGTCTGTGTCTGTGTCCGTGTGTACAAAGTGTTTTATCCAGTTCCAGTCTATAGTAACTATCTCTCCCCAGGCCAGTTCCAGTCTATAGTAACTATCTCTCCTCTCTCTCCCCAGGCCAGTTCCAGTCTATAGTAACTATCTCTCCCCAGGCCAGTTCCAGTCTATAGTAACTATCTCTCCCCAGGCCAGTTCCAGTCTATAGTAACTATCTCTCCTCTCTCTCCCCAGACCAGTTCCAGTCTATAGTAACTATCTCTCCTCTCCCTCCCCAGACCAGTTCCAGTCTATAGTAACTATCTCTCCTCTCTCTCCCCAGGCCAGTTCCAGTCTATAGTAACTATCTCTCCCCAGGCCAGTTCCAGTCTATAGTAACTATCTCTCCTCTCTCTCCCCAGGCCAGTTCCAGTCTATAGTAACTATCTCTCCCCAGGCCAGTTCCAGTCTATAGTAACTATCTCTCCTCTCTCTCCCCAGGCCAGTTCCAGTCTATAGTAACTATCTCTCCCCAGGCCAGTTCCAGTCTATAGTAACTATCTCTCCCCAGGCCAGTTCCAGTCTATAGTAACTATCTCTCCTCTCTCTCCCCAGACCAGTTCCAGTCTATAGTAACTATCTCTCCTCTCCCTCCCCAGACCAGTTCCAGTCTATAGTAACTATCTCTCCTCTCTCTCCCCAGGCCAGTTCCAGTCTATAGTAACTATCTCTCTCTCTCTCCCCAGGCCAGTTCCAGTCTATAGTAACTATCTCTCCCCAGGCCAGTTCCAGTCTATAGTAACTATCTCTCCTCTCTTTCCCCAGGCCAGTTCCAGTCTATAGTAACTATCTCTCCTCTCTCTCCCCAGGCCAGTTCCAGTCTATAGTAACTATCTCTCCCCAGGCCAGTTCCAGTCTATAGTAACTATCTCTCCCCAGGCCAGTTCCAGTCTATAGTAACTATCTCTCCTCTCCCTCCCCAGGCCAGTTCCAGTCTATAGTAACTATCTCTCCCCAGGCCAGTTCCAGTCTATAGTAACTATCTCTCCCCTCTCTCCCCAGGCCAGTTCCAGTCTATAGTAACTATCTCTCCTCTCCCTCCCCAGACCAGTTCCAGTCTATAGTAACTATCTCTCCTCTCTCTCCCCAGGCCAGTTCCAGTCTATAGTAACTATCTCTCCCCAGGCCAGTTCCAGTCTATAGTAACTATCTCCCCTCTCCCTCCCCAGGCCAGTTCCAGTCTATAGTAACTATCTCTCCTCTCCCTCCCCAGGCCAGTTCCAGTCTATAGTAACTATCTCCCTCTCCCTCCCCAGGCCAGTTCCAGTCTATAGTAACTATCTCTCCTCTCTCTCCCCAGGCCAGTTCCAGTCTATAGTAACTATCTCCCTCTCCCTCCCCAGGCCAGTTCCAGTCTATAGTAACTATCTCTCCTCTCTCCCCAGGCCAGTTCCAGTCTATAGTAACTATCTCTCCTCTCTCTCCCCAGGCCAGTTCCAGTCTATAGTAACTATCTCCTCTCCCTCCCCAGGCCAGTTCCAGTCTATAGTAACTATCTCTCCTCTCTCTCCCCAGGCCAGTTCCAGTCTATAGTAACTATCTCTCCCCTCTCTCCCCAGGCCAGTTCCAGTCTATAGTAACTATCTCTCCTCTCTCTCCCCAGGCCAGTTCCAGTCTATAGTAACTATCTCTCCTCTCTCTCCCCAGGCCAGTTCCAGTCTATAGTAACTATCTCTCCTCTCCCTCCCCAGACCAGTTCCAGTCTATAGTAACTATCTCTCCCCAGGCCAGTTCCAGTCTATAGTAACTATCTCTCCCCAGACCAGTTCCAGTCTATAGTAACTATCTCTCCTCTCCCTCCCCAGGCCAGTTCCAGTCTATAGTAACTATCTCTCCTCTCCCTCCCCAGGCCAGTTCCAGTCTATAGTAACTATCTCTCCCCAGGCCAGTTCCAGTCTATAGTAACTATCTCTCCTCTCTCTCCCCAGACCAGTTCCAGTCTATAGTAACTATCTCTCCCCAGACCAGTTCCAGTCTATAGTAACTATCTCTCCCCAGGCCAGTTCCAGTCTATAGTAACTATCTCTCCTCTCTCTCCCCAGGCCAGTTCCAGTCTATAGTAACTATCTCTCCCCAGGCCAGTTCCAGTCTATAGTAACTATCTCTCCCCAGGCCAGTTCCAGTCTATAGTAACTATCTCTCCTCTCCCTCCCCAGGCCAGTTCCAGTCTATAGTAACTATCTCTCCTCTCTCTCCCCAGGCCAGTTCCAGTCTATAGTAACTATCTCTCCTCTCTTTCCCCAGGCCAGTTCCAGTCTATAGTAACTATCTCTCCTCTCCCTCCCCAGGCCAGTTCCAGTCTATAGTAACTATCTCTCCTCTCTCTCCCCAGGCCAGTTCCAGTCTATAGTAACTATCTCTCCTCTCTCTCCCCAGGCCAGTTCCAGTCTATAGTAACTATCTCTCCCCAGACCAGTTCCAGTCTATAGTAACTATCTCTCCCCAGGCCAGTTCCAGTCTATAGTAACTATCTCTCCTCTCTCTCCCCAGACCAGTTCCAGTCTATAGTAACTATCTCTCCTCTCCCTCTCCAGGCCAGTTCCAGTCTATAGTAACTATCTCTCCCAGACCAGTTCCAGTCTATAGTAACTATCTCTCCCCAGGCCAGTTCCAGTCTATAGTAACTATCTCTCCTCTCTCTCCCCAGGCCAGTTCCAGTCTATAGTAACTATCTCTCCCCAGGCCAGTTCCAGTCTATAGTAACTATCTCTCCTCTCTCTCCCCAGGCCAGTTCCAGTCTATAGTAACTATCTCTCCTCTCCCTCCCCAGGCCAGTTCCAGTCTATAGTAACTATCTCTCTCTCTCTCTCCCCAGGCCAGTTCCAGTCTATAGTAACTATCTCTCCTCTCCCTCCCCAGGCCAGTTCCAGTCTATAGTAACTATCTCTCCTCTCCCTCCCCAGGCCAGTTCCAGTCTATAGTAACTATCTCTCCCCAGGCCAGTTCCAGTCTATAGTAACTATCTCTCCCCAGGCCAGTTCCAGTCTATAGTAACTATCTCTCCTCTCTCTCCCCAGGCCAGTTCCAGTCTATAGTAACTATCTCTCCCCAGGCCAGTTCCAGTCTATAGTAACTATCTCTCCTCTCTCTCCCCAGGCCAGTTCCAGTCTATAGTAACTATCTCTCCCCTCTCTCCCCAGGCCAGTTCCAGTCTATAGTAACTATCTCTCCTCTCTCTCCCCAGACCAGTTCCAGTCTATAGTAACTATCTCTCCTCTCTCTCCCCAGGCCAGTTCCAGTCTATAGTAACTATCTCTCCTCTCCCTCCCCAGACCAGTTCCAGTCTATAGTAACTATCTCTCCCCAGGCCAGTTCCAGTCTATAGTAACTATCTCTCCCCTCTCTCCCCATGTCCAGTTCCAGTCTATAGTAACTATCTCTCCTCTCTCTCCCCAGACCAGTTCCAGTCTATAGTAACTATCTCTCCTCTCTCTCCCCAGGCCAGTTCCAGTCTATAGTAACTATCTCTCCTCTCCCTCCCCAGGCCAGTTCCAGTCTATAGTAACTATCTCTCCTCTCTCTCCCCAGGCCAGTTCCAGTCTATAGTAACTATCTCTCCTCTCTCTCCCCAGGCCAGTTCCAGTCTATAGTAACTATCTCTCCCCAGGCCAGTTCCAGTCTATAGTAACTATCTCTCCTCTCCCTCCCCAGGCCAGTTCCAGTCTATAGTAACTATCTCTCCCCAGGCCAGTTCCAGTCTATAGTAACTATCTCTCCTCTCTCTCCCCAGACCAGTTCCAGTCTATAGTAACTATCTCTCCTCTCTCTCCCCAGGCCAGTTCCAGTCTATAGTAACTATCTCTCTCTCTCTCCCCAGGCCAGTTCCAGTCTATAGTAACTATCTCTCCCCAGGCCAGTTCCAGTCTATAGTAACTATCTCTCCCCAGGCCAGTTCCAGTCTATAGTAACTATCTCTCCCCAGGCCAGTTCCAGTCTATAGTAACTATCTCTCCCCAGGCCAGTTCCAGTCTATAGTAACTATCTCTCCCCAGGCCAGTTCCAGTCTATAGTAACTATCTCTCCCCAGGCCAGTTCCAGTCTATAGTAACTATCTCTCCCCAGGCCAGTTCCAGTCTATAGTAACTATCTCTCCTCTCTCTCCCCAGGCCAGTTCCAGTCTATAGTAACTATCTCTCCCCAGGCCAGTTCCAGTCTATAGTAACTATCTCTCCTCTCTCCCCAGGCCAGTTCCAGTCTATAGTAACTATCTCTCCCCAGGCCAGTTCCAGTCTATAGTAACTATCTCTCCTCTCTCTCCCCAGGCCAGTTCCAGTCTATAGTAACTATCTCTCCCCAGGCCAGTTCCAGTCTATAGTAACTATCTCTCCTCTCTCTCCAGGCCAGTTCCAGTCTCTAGTAACTATCTCTCCTCTCCCTCCCCAGGCCAGTTCCAGTCTATAGTAACTATCTCTCCTCTCTCTCCCCAGGCCAGTTCCAGTCTATAGTAACTATCTCTCCTCTCCCTCCCCAGGCCAGTTCCAGTCTATAGTAACTATCTCTCCTCTCCCTCCCCAGGCCAGTTCCAGTCTATAGTAACTATCTCTCCTCTCTCTCCCCAGGCCAGTTCCAGTCTATAGTAACTATCTCTCCCCAGGCCAGTTCCAGTCTATAGTAACTATCTCTCCCCAGACCAGTTCCAGTCTATAGTAACTATCTCTCCTCTCCCTCCCCAGGCCAGTTCCAGTCTATAGTAACTATCTCTCCTCTCTCTCCCCAGGCCAGTTCCAGTCTATAGTAACTATCTCTCCTCTCTCTCCCCAGGCCAGTTCCAGTCTATAGTAACTATCTCTCCTCTCTCTCCCCAGGCCAGTTCCAGTCTATAGTAACTATCTCTCCCCAGGCCAGTTCCAGTCTATAGTAACTATCTCTCCTCTCTCTCCCCAGGCCAGTTCCAGTCTATAGTAACTATCTCTCCCCTCTCTCCCCAGGCCAGTTCCAGTCTATAGTAACTATCTCTCCTCTCCCTCCCCAGGCCAGTTCCAGTCTATAGTAACTATCTCTCCTCTCTCTCCCCAGGCCAGTTCCAGTCTATAGTAACTATCTCTCCCCAGGCCAGTTCCAGTCTATAGTAACTATCTCTCCTCTCTCCCCAGGCCAGTTCCAGTCTATAGTAACTATCTCTCCCCAGGCCAGTTCCAGTCTATAGTAACTATCTCTCCCTCTCTCCCCAGGCCAGTTCCAGTCTATAGTAACTATCTCTCCTCTCTCTCCCCAGGCCAGTTCCAGTCTATAGTAACTATCTCTCCTCTCTCTCCCCAGACCAGTTCCAGTCTATAGTAACTATCTCTCCCCAGGCCAGTTCCAGTCTATAGTAACTATCTCTCTTCTCTCTCCCCAGGCCAGTTCCAGTCTATAGTAACTATCTCTCCCCAGGCCAGTTCCAGTCTATAGTAACTATCTCTCCCCAGGCCAGTTCCAGTCTATAGTAACTATCTCTCCCCAGACCAGTTCCAGTCTATAGTAACTATCTCTCTCCAGGCCAGTTCCAGTCTATAGTAACTATCTCTCCCCAGGCCAGTTCCAGTCTATAGTAACTATCTCTCCTCTCTCTCCCCAGGCCAGTTCCAGTCTATAGTAACTATCTCTCCTCTCTCTCTCCAGGCCAGTTCCAGTCTATAGTAACTATCTCTCCTCTCCCTCCCCAGACCAGTTCCAGTCTATAGTAACTATCTCTCCTCTCTCTCTCCAGGCCAGTTCCAGTCTATAGTAACTATCTCTCCTCTCTCTCCCCAGGCCAGTTCCAGTCTATAGTAACTATCTCTCCTCTCTCTCCCCAGGCCAGTTCCAGTCTATAGTAACTATCTCTCCTCTCTTTCCCCAGGCCAGTTCCAGTCTATAGTAACTATCTCTCCTCTCCCTCCCCAGGCCAGTTCCAGTCTATAGTAACTATCTCTCCTCTCCCTCTCCAGGCCAGTTCCAGTCTATAGTAACTATCTCTCCTCTCTTTCCCCAGGCCAGTTCCAGTCTATAGTAACTATCTCTCCTCTCCCTCCCCAGGCCAGTTCCAGTCTATAGTAACTATCTCTCCTCTCCCTCTCCAGGCCAGTTCCAGTCTATAGTAACTATCTCTCCTCTCTCTCCCCAGGCCAGTTCCAGTCTATAGTAACTATCTCTCCTCTCTCTCCCCAGGCCAGTTCCAGTCTATAGTAACTATCTCTCCTCTCTCTCCCCAGACCAGTTCCAGTCTATAGTAACTATCTCTCCCCAGGCCAGTTCCAGTCTATAGTAACTATCTCTCTTCTCTCTCCCCAGGCCAGTTCCAGTCTATAGTAACTATCTCTCCCCAGGCCAGTTCCAGTCTATAGTAACTATCTCTCCCCAGACCAGTTCCAGTCTATAGTAACTATCTCTCTCCAGGCCAGTTCCAGTCTATAGTAACTATCTCTCCCCAGGCCAGTTCCAGTCTATAGTAACTATCTCTCCTCTCTCTCCCCAGGCCAGTTCCAGTCTATAGTAACTATCTCTCCTCTCCCTCCCCAGACCAGTTCCAGTCTATAGTAACTATCTCTCCTCTCTCTCTCCAGGCCAGTTCCAGTCTATAGTAACTATCTCTCCTCTCTCTCCCCAGGCCAGTTCCAGTCTATAGTAACTATCTCTCCTCTCTCTCCCCAGGCCAGTTCCAGTCTATAGTAACTATCTCTCCCCAGGCCAGTTCCAGTCTATAGTAACTATCTCTCCCCAGGCCAGTTCCAGTCTATAGTAACTATCTCTCCTCAGACCAGTTCCAGTCTATAGTAACTATCTCTCCTCTCCCTCCCCAGTCCAGTTCCAGTCTATAGTAACTATCTCTCCTCTCCCTCCCCAGTCCAGTTCCAGTCTATAGTAACTATCTCTCCTCTCCCTCCCCAGGCCAGTTCCAGTCTATAGTAACTATCTCTCCCCAGGCCAGTTCCAGTCTATAGTAACTATCTCTCCCCAGGCCAGTTCCAGTCTATAGTAACTATCTCTCCTCTCTCTCCCCAGGCCAGTTCCAGTCTATAGTAACTATCTCTCCCCAGGCCAGTTCCAGTCTATAGTAACTATCTCTCCTCTCTTTCCCCAGGCCAGTTCCAGTCTATAGTAACTATCTCTCCTCTCCCTCCCCAGGCCAGTTCCAGTCTATAGTAACTATCTCTCCTCTCCCTCTCCAGGCCAGTTCCAGTCTATAGTAACTATCTCTCCTCTCTTTCCCCAGGCCAGTTCCAGTCTATAGTAACTATCTCTCCTCTCTCTCCCCAGGCCAGTTCCAGTCTATAGTAACTATCTCTCCTCTCCCTCTCCAGGCCAGTTCCAGTCTATAGTAACTATCTCTCCTCTCCCTCTCCAGGCCAGTTCCAGTCTATAGTAACTATCTCTCCTCTCTTTCCCCAGGCCAGTTCCAGTCTATAGTAACTATCTCTCCTCTCCCTCTCCAGGCCAGTTCCAGTCTATAGTAACTATCTCTCCTCTCTCTCCCCAGGCCAGTTCCAGTCTATAGTAACTATCTCTCCTCTCCCTCTCCAGGCCAGTTCCAGTCTATAGTAACTATCTCTCCTCTCTCTCCCCAGACCAGTTCCAGTCTATAGTAACTATCTCTCCTCTCTCTCCCCAGGCCAGTTCCAGTCTATAGTAACTATCTCTCCTCTCTCTCCCCAGGCCAGTTCCAGTCTATAGTAACTATCTCTCCTCTCTCTCCCCAGGCCAGTTCCAGTCTATAGTAACTATCTCTCCCCAGGCCAGTTCCAGTCTATAGTAACTATCTCTCCTCTCCCTCTCCAGGCCAGTTCCAGTCTATAGTAACTATCTCTCCTCTCCCTCCCCAGGCCAGTTCCAGTCTATAGTAACTATCTCTCCCCAGGCCAGTTCCAGTCTATAGTAACTATCTCTCCTCTCTCTCCCCAGGCCAGTTCCAGTCTATAGTAACTATCTCTCCTCTCTCTCCCCAGGCCAGTTCCAGTCTATAGTAACTATCTCTCCCCAGGCCAGTTCCAGTCTATAGTAACTATCTCTCCCCAGGCCAGTTCCAGTCTATAGTAACTATCTCTCCCCAGACCAGTTCCAGTCTATAGTAACTATCTCTCCCCAGGCCAGTTCCAGTCTATAGTAACTATCTCTCCCCAGGCCAGTTCCAGTCTATAGTAACTAGCTCTCCTCTCCCTCTCCAGGCCAGTTCCAGTCTATAGTAACTATCTCTCCCCAGGCCAGTTCCAGTCTATAGTAACTATCTCTCCTCTCCCTCCCCAGGCCAGTTCCAGTCTATAGTAACTATCTCTCCTCTCCCTCCCCAGGCCAGTTCCAGTCTATAGTAACTATCTCTCCTCTCCCTCCCCAGACCAGTTCCAGTCTATAGTAACTATCTCTCCCCAGGCCAGTTCCAGTCTATAGTAACTATCTCTCCCCAGGCCAGTTCCAGTCTATAGTAACTATCTCTCCCCAGGCCAGTTCCAGTCTATAGTAACTATCTCTCCTCTCCCTCTCCAGGCCAGTTCCAGTCTATAGTAACTATCTCTCCTCTCCCTCTCCAGACCAGTTCCAGTCTATAGTAACTATCTCTCCTCTCCCTCCCCAGGCCAGTTCCAGTCTATAGTAACTATCTCTCCTCTCTTTCCCCAGGCCAGTTCCAGTCTATAGTAACTATCTCTCCTCTCCCTCCCCAGGCCAGTTCCAGTCTATAGTAACTATCTCTCCTCTCCCTCTCCAGGCCAGTTCCAGTGCTCGACAGCGCCACCTGTTGAGCCTGCGCGACTACATGCAGCGCTGCACTAATGAGCTGTACTGGATGGACCAGCAGGCAGGGGAGAGGATCAACTATGACTGGAGCGATACTAACCTGGACTACCCTGCACGTCACAGACAGTATGAGGTAGAGAGGCGCACACACACACACACACACACACACACACACACACACACACACACACACACACACACACACACACACACACACACACACTCCTTCAGCTGCACTGACAGAGTAATACATTCAGGGTGTTATCTGACACCTGATCCTACACGTTATCTGACACCTGATCCTACACGTTATCTGACACCTGATCCTACACGTTATCTGACACCTGATCCTACACGTTATCTGACACCTGATCCTACACGTTATCTGACACCTGATCCTACACGTTATCTGACACCTGATCCTACACGTTATCTGACACCTGATCCTGCACGTTATCTGACACCTGATCCTACACGTTATCTGACACCTGATCCTACACGTTATCTGACACCTGATCCTGCATGTTATCTGACACCTGATCCTACACGTTATCTGACACCTGATCCTACACGTTATCTGACACCTGATCCTACACGTTATCTGACACCTGATCCTACACGTTATCTGACACCTGATCCTACACGTTATCTGACACCTGATCCTACATGTTATCTGACACCTGATCCTACACGTTATCTGACACCTGATCCTACACGTTATCTGACACCTGATCCTACACGTTATCTGACACCTGATCCTACACGTTATCTGACACCTGATCCTACACGTTATCTGACACCTGATCCTACACGTTATCTGACACCTGATCCTACACGTTACGTGTGTTGGAACGTATAGAGAGACTTGTATCTCTTTTAAATCTCCCACCAGAACTTCATCAGTAAGTGTCTGGAGTCCAAGGAGGCCACTGTCACCAAGCTGAATGATGATGGAGATAAACTCATCGCTACCAACCATCCTGGCAAGAATGTTATTGAGGTACACACACACACACACACACACACATAAACACATCTCTACTGACCATCCTGGCAAGAATGTTATTGAGGTACACACACACACACACACACACACATAAACACATCTCTACTGACCATCCTGGGATGAATGTCATTGAGGTACACTTCATTTATCCTCTATCATTCTACTATTGGGGCAAATCCTAACTTCCACTTTAGTCAATGTTGACTTAAGTCATGCATTGATGTCAATGGGAGACTAAGGTCAAATCAGCCTATTTTAGTAGAAGTTAGGATTCACCCCTTACTGAGATTAAAATCCTCAACAATGAATGTGAATGAAAAGCAGCAAACAGACAGTGATGTAACGGAACTGGACTCCCACCTGTCAGGCTCATATGGAGGCTGTGCATGCAGACTGGAAGGAGTACCTGAACCTGCTCATCTGCGAGGAGAACCACCTGAAACACATGGACGAATACCACAAGGTGATTAGTATACCCTGACCTGACCTTAACCCTGATACCACCTGAAACACATGGACGAATACCACAAGGTGATTAGTATACCCTGACCTGACCTTAACCTTGATACCACCTGAAACACATGGACGAATACCACAAGGTGATTAGTATACCCTGACCTGACCTTAACCCTGACACCACCTGAAACACATGGAGGAATACCACAAGGTGATTAGTATACCCTGACCTGACCTTAACCTTGATACCACCTGAAACACATGGACGAATACCACAAGGTGATTAGTATACCCTGACCTGACCTTAACCCTGATACCACCTGAAACACATGGACGAATACCACAAGGTGATTAGTATACCCTGACCTGACCTTAACCTTGATACCACCTGAAACACATGGACGAATACCACAAGGTGATTAGTATACCCTGACCTGACCTTAACCCTGATACCACCTGAAAAACATGGACGAATACCACAAGGTGATTAGTATACCCTGACCTGACCTTAACCCTGATACCACCTGAAAAACATGGACGAATACCACAAGGTGATTAGTATACCCTGACCTGACCTTAACCCTGATACCACCTGAAACACATGGACGAATACCACAAGGTGATTAGTATACCCTGACCTGACCTTAACCCTGATACCACCTGAAACGTACGGACCACAACCACAAGGTGAGTCACAGCAACAAGTACTCAGAAATCATCAGTTGAAGAAATCTTGAATGTTTGAACAGGGTCACTAGATGTTGACAGGCTTGTGTACCAGGATGTGTTGTACAAAGCAACAGCTTCTGAGTTAGACTTGTCGTGGTACGTCAACAGAGTTGGTTCAGGCAGAGACCGACTGGCTGCCGGTCGAACTTTGTGTAAATAAACCACTGCTTTCAGTGATGTCGTTACAGTGTTTTTCCTGCCGGTGTCTGTTTTCTCTCCAGTTCCACAAAGAGGCCCGGGACACCCAGGACCTTCTGAAGAGGATGGACAAAGAGGTGGACCAGAAGTACAAACCAGAGTTCAAAGACATGTACCAGATGGAGAGCCTCATCAGAGACCTGGACGTGAGTGGGCTTTACAACTACAATGGTTTAGTAGCAGTGGGCTTTACACTACTGTAGTTTACTGAGAGTGGGCTTTACACGACTGTAGTTTACTGAGAGTGGGCTTTACACGACTGTAGTTTACTGAGAGTGAGCTTTACACTAGTGTAGTTTACTGAGAGTGGGCTTTACACGACTGTAGTTTACTGAGAGTGGGCTTTACAACTACAATGGTTTACTAGCAGTGGGCTTTACACGACTGTAGTTTACTGAGAGTGGGCTTTACACTACTGTAGTTTACTAGCAGTGGGCTTTACACTACTGTAGTTTACTAGCAGTGGGCTTTACACTACTGTAGTTTACTAGCAGTGGGCTTTACACGACTGTAGTTTACTGAGAGTGGGCTTTACACTAGTGTAGTTTACTGAGAGTGGGCTTTACACTACTGTAGTTTACTGAGAGTGGGCTTTACACTACTGTAGTTTACTGAGAGTGGGCTTTACACTAGTGTAGTTTACTGAGAGTGAGCTTTACACTACTGTAGTTTACTAGCAGTGGGCTTTACACTACTGTAGTTTACTAGCAGTGGGCTTTACACTACTGTAGTTTACTAACAGTGGGCTTTACACGACTGTAGTTTACTGAGAGTGGGCTTTACACTACTGTAGTTTACTGAGAGTGGGCTTTACACTACTGTAGTTTACTGAGAGTGGGCTTTACACTAGTGTAGTTTACTGAGAGTGGGCTTTACACTACTGTAGTTTACTGAGAGTGGGCTTTACACTACTGTAGTTTACTGAGAGTGAGCTTTACACTACTGTAGTTTACTAGCAGTGGGCTTTACACTACTGTAGTTTACTGAGAGTGGGCTTTACACTACTGTAGTTTACTAGCAGTGGGCTTTACACTACTGTAGTTTACTGAGAGTGGGCTTTACACTACTGTAGTTTACTGAGAGTGAGCTTTACACTACTGTAGTTTACTAGCAGTGGGCTTTACACTACTGTAGTTTACTGAGAGTGGGCTTTACACTACTGTAGTTTACTGAGAGTGGGCTTTACAACTACAATGGTTTAGTAGCAGTGGGCTTTACACGACTGTAGTTTACTGAGAGTGGGCTTTACACTACTGTAGTTTACTGAGAGTGGGCTTTACACTACTGTAGTTTACTGAGAGTGGGCTTTACACTACCGTAGTTTACTGAGAGTGGGCTTTACACTAGTGCAGTTTACTAACAGTGGGCTTTACACTACTGTAGTTTACTGAGAGTGGGCTTTACACTACCGTAGTTTACTGAGAGTGGGCTTTACACTACTGTAGTTTACTAGCAGTGGGCTTTACACTACTGTAGTTTACTGAGAGTGGGCTTTACACTAGTGTAGTTTACTGAGAGTGGGCTTTACACTAGTGTAGTTTACTGAGAGTGGGCTTTACACTACCGTAGTTTACTGAGAGTGGGCTTTACACTACAGTAGTTTACTACAAGTCTCGGGGCAGATCTGTTTCTGCTTCAGTCAAACAATGACAAGCTGTTGGATAAAGCAGAGACAATTCTTTGGTCTGTCAGTTCTGTCTGCTTATCAGGCTGGTTTCTACACTACTGTAGTTTACTGAGAGTGGGCTTTACACTACTGTAGTTTACTGAGAGTGGGCTTTACACTAGTGTAGTTTACTGAGAGTGGGCTTTACACTACTGTAGTTTACTGAGAGTGGGCTTTACACTACTGTAGTTTACTGAGAGTGAGCTTTACACTACTGTAGTTTACTGAGAGTGGGCTTTACACTACTGTAGTTTACTGAGAGTGGGCTTTACACTACTGTAGTTTACTGAGAGTGGGCTTTACACTACTGTAGTTTACTGAGAGTGGGCTTTACACTACTGTAGTTTACTGAGAGTGGGCTTTACACTACTGTAGTTTACTGAGAGTGGGCTTTACACTACTGTAGTTTACTGAGAGTGGGCTTTACACTACTGTAGTTTACTGAGAGTGGGCTTTACACTACTGTAGTTTACTAACAGTGGGCTTTACACTAGTGTAGTTTACTGAGAGTGGGCTTTACACTACTGTAGTTTACTAACAGTGGGCTTTACACTAGTGTAGTTTACTAGCAGTGGACTTTACACTACTGTAGTTTACTAGCAGTGGGCTTTACACTACTGTAGTTTACTACAAGTCTCGGGGGCAGATCTGTTTCTGCTTCAGTCAAACAATGACAAGCTGTTGGATAAAGCAGAGACAATTCTTTGGTCTGTCAGTTCTGTCTGCTCATCAGGCTGGTTTCTAAACTCCTAACTCAATCAAGAACATTTACATTTTGCAGGACCAGGCGAAGGCCATGGACCACTTTGATGAGCGTGTGAAGGCTCTGGAGAAGCGCAGTCTACAGGTTCTCCCCCTCCAGTTCCGCAGGAACACCCCTCAGAAGCTGCTCCCCGTCGAGGCGCTGTGTGAGTTCGACACTGACGAGGTAAACCTTTACACCTGGACACCTCCACTACTTTACCTCACCCTGTGTGAGAGACACTGACGAGGTAAACCTTTACACCTGGACACCTCCACTACTTTACCTCACCCTGTGTGAGAGACACTGACGAGGTCAAACTTTACACCCTGACACCTCCACTACTTTACCTCACCCTGTGTGAGTTCGACACTGACGAGGTCAAACTTTACACCTGGACACCTCCACTACTTTACCTCACCCTGTGTGAGAGACACTGACGAGGTAAACCTTTACACCCTGACACCTCCACTACTTTACCTCACCCTGTGTGAGTTCGACACTGACGAGGTAAACCTTTACACCCTGACACCTCCACTACTTTACCTCACCCTGTGTGAGAGACACTGACGAGGTCAAACTTTACACCCTGACACCTCCACTACTTTACCTCACCCTGTGTGAGAGACACTGACGAGGTCAAACTTTACACCTGGACACCTCCACTACTTTAACTCACCCTGTGAGAGACGCTGATGAGGTCAAACTTTACACCTGGACACCTCCACTACTTTAACTCACCCTGTGTGAGACACTGACGAGGTCAAACTTTACACCTGGACACCTCCACTACTTTAACTCACCCTGTGAGAGACGCTGATGAGGTCAAACTTTACACCTGGACACCTCCACTACTTTACCTCTCCCTGTGTGTGAGAGACACTGACGAGGTAAACCTGGATATGCCACCACCCTACTCTAGTTTCAGACTGATACCTTGTCCACCATGCTCCTCCACACGCTTCTTCATGACAATCATTCTAGCTTTTCTCTCCTCCTTTCCCCCTTCTCTCCTTCCTCACTATCTCTCCCTTCTACCCCTCTCTCTCCATCTTCCCCCCTCTCTCCTTCCTCACTATCTCTACCTTCTACCACCTCTCTCTCCTTCTTCCCCCTCTCTCCTTCTTCCCCCTCTCTTTCTCCTTCCTCACTATCTCTACCTTCTACCACCTCTCTCTCCTTCTTCCCCCTCTCTCCTTCTTCCTCACTATCTCTACCTTCTACCACCTCTCTCTCCTTCTTCCCCCTCTCTCCTTCTTCCCCCTCTCCTTCTTCCCCCTCTCTCCTTCTTCCCCCCTCTCTCCCTTCTTCCCCTCTCTCTCCCTTCTTCCCCTCTCTATCCTTCTTCCCCCTCTCTCCTTCTTCCCCTCTCTCTCTCCTTCCTCACTATCTCTCCCATCTACCCCTCTCTCACCCTTCTTCCCCCTCTCCATCTTCCCCTCTCTCTCCGTCTTCCCCCTCTCTCTCCTTCTTCCCCCTCTCTCCATCTTCCCCTCTCTCACTGCTTTACCCCCCTGTCTCTCTCCCCCCCTCACTGCTTTACCCCCTGTCTCTCTTCCCCCCCCTCACTGCTTTACCCCCTGTCTCTCTTCCCCCTCCCCCTCACTGCTTTACCCCCCTGTCTCTCTTGCCCCCCCTCACTGCTTTACCCCCTGTCTCTCTTCCCCCCCTCCCTCACTGCTTTACCCCCTGTCTCTCTTGCCCCCTCACTGCTTTACCCCCCTGTCTCTCTTCCCCCCTCCCTCACTGCTTTACCCCCTGTCTCTCTTGCCCCCCCCTCACTGCTTTACCCCCTGTCTCTCTCCCCCCCCCTCACTGCTTTACCCCTGTCTCTCTTCCCCCCCCTCACTGCTTTACCCCTGTCTCTCTTCCCCCCTCCCCCTCACTGCTTTACCCCCTGTCTCTCTTGCCCCCCCCTCACTGCTTTACCCCCTGTCTCTCTTCCCCCTCCTCACTGCTTTACCCCCTGTCTCTCTTGCCCCCCCCCCTCACTGCTTTACCCCCTGTCTCTCTTCCCCCTCCCTCACTGCTTTACCCCCTGTCTCTCTTCCCTCCCTCCCCCTCACTGCTTTACCCCCTGTCTCTCTCTCCTTTTCTGTCTCCAGTGATTCTCTAATCTCTATGTGCGGTGTGTTTTTCTGTTACCATGACCAAGCACGACCTGACTGCACCACCATCTTCTCCTCTCTCCTCTGGTTCCTCCTCCTCTCATCCTCCTTCACTCTCACTCCTTCCATTCTGGTCCCCTGAATGCGGTGTTGTGTTGTAATGTATTTAAATCTTTTAAGAGGCCTGTGCTCTCTGCATCTTATTTAAGCCTTCAGGGGATCAGCCACAGGCTGGGGGGGGTTAGGAGTGGATTTGGAGAGCTAGAGAGGAGGGGGTGTGCGTGGCGCAGTTGAGAGAGCTCTTAAGATTTAGGAACAGGATCAGACGGTGAGGGGGAACGCAGTGTTGTGTTATGAACTCTAATTTACTAACTAGGGCTTAGTGTTTCCCTGGTCAGGTCATGTGGTCAGGTCATGTGATCGGGTCATGTGGTCAGGTCATGTGGTCAGGTCATATGGTCGGGTCATGTGGTCGGGTCATGTGGTCGGGTCATGTGGTCAGGAAAAGCTAAGGGCCTTATCCAAAGTGGTTCAGTGAGTGAACCTCTATTTGTGTTCTGGTTCTTCCATACCAGATCAGCGAGTGAAACTCTGTGTAATGTTTTGGTTGTCCATCCCAGGGTCAGATCCTGCGTGGAGAGAGGTACACCCTCCTGAGTAACAAGGGGCCCAAGTGGGAGGTGAAGGACGGCCGGGCGTAAACTGACGGCTCCGGGGCCTGCTTCATGGTCCCCCCACAGACCCAGAGTCTGTCGCCGTCTCCAACAGGTAAGTGTGTTTGTTACGGGGTAGGGTGGAGAGGTGTGTGTGTGTTATGGGGGTAGGGTGGAGAGGTGTGTGTGTGTGTGTTATGGGGTACATGTGCCTGTGATTGTGTAACGGTGTACTTGTACACTGTGTAACAGGGTCTGTTGTTTCCCGAACAGGGTCTGTTGTTTCCCGAACAGGGTCTGTTGTTTCCCGAGACGGTGTACTTGTAAACTGTGTAACAGGGTCTGTTGTTTCCCGAACAGGGTCTGTTGTTTCCCGAACAGGGTCTGTTGTTTCCCGAACAGGGTCTGTTGTTTCCCGAACAGGGTCTGTTGTTTCCCGAGACGGTGTACTTGTAAACTGTGTAACAGGGTCTGTTGTTTCCCGAGACACTGTACTTGTAAACTGTGTAACAGGGTCTGTTGTTTCCCAAGACGCTGTACTTGTAAACTGTGTAACAGGGCCTGTTGTTTCCCGAGACGGTGTACTTGTACACTGTGTAACAGGGTCTGTTTCCCGAACAGGGTCTGTTTCCCGAGACGGTGTACTTGTACACTGTGTAACAGGGCCTGTTGTTTCCCGAGACGGTGTACTTGTACACTGTGTAACAGGGCCTGTTGTTTCCCGAGACGGTGTACTTGTACACTGTGTAACAGGGTCTGTTTCCCGAGACGGTGTACTTGTACACTGTGTAACAGGGCCTGTTGTTTCCCGGGACGGTGTACTTGTACACTGTTTAACAGGGTCTGTTGTTTCCCGAGACGGTGTACTTGTACACTGTGTAACAGGGCCTGTTGTTTCCCGGGACGGTGTACTTGTACACTGTGTAACAGGGTCTGTTTACCGGGACGGTGTACTTGTACACTGTGTAACAGGGTCTGTTGTGTGTCTCCAGTCTGGCCGGCCAGCAGAAGGGTATTAAGATGAAGGTGTCTGGCAGTAAGACCACCCTGGTCAAACGCCTGGAGGAACTGAAGAAAGACGGCTCCGCTGGCTCTGGTAGGTACTGCTATGTCATGGTATGTCATGGTATGTCATGGTATGTCGTGTTATGTCATGGTATGTTATGTCATGGTATGTCGTGTTATGTCATGTTATGTCAGGGTATGGTATGTTATGTTATGGTATGTCATGGTATGTCATGTTATGGTATGTCATGGTATGTCATGTCATGTTATGGTATGTTATGTCATGTTATGTCATGGTATGTCATGGTATGTCATGTTATGTCAGGGTATGTTATGTCATGTCATGTTATGTCATGGTATGTCAGGGTATGTCATGCTATGTTATGTTATGGTATGTCATGGTATGTCATGTTATGGTATGTCATGGTATGTCATGTCATGTTATGGTATGTTATGTCATGTTATGTCACGTCATGTTATGTCATGGTATGTCATGTTATGTCAGGGTATGTCATGCTATGTCAGGGTATGTTATGTCATGTTATGATATGTTATGTCATGTTATGTCATGGTATGTCATGGTATGTTATGTCATGTTATGTCATGGTATGTCATGTTATGTCCCTGTCTCAATCTCTGAATGCTCGGCTATGAAAAGCTAACTGACATTTAACTTCTGAGGTGCTGACCTGTTGCTACCCTCTATAACAGGGGTCTCCAGACCTGTTGCTACCCTCTATAACAGGCGTCTCCAGACCTGTTGCTACCCTCTATAACAGGGGTCTCCAGACCTGTTGCTACCCTCTATAACAGGGGTCTCCAGACCTGTTGCTACCCTCTATAACAGGGGTCTCCAGACCTGTTGCTACCCTCTATAACAGGGGTCTCCAGACCTGTTGCTACCCTCTATAACAGGGGTCTCCAGACCTGTTGCTACCCTCTATAACAGGGGTCTCCAGACCTGTTGCTACCCTCTATAACAGAGGTCTCCAGACCTGTTGCTACCCTCTATAACAGGGGTCTCCAGACCTGTTGCTACCCTCTATAACAGAGGTCTCCAGACCTGTTGCTACCCTCTATAACAGGGGTCTCCAGACCTGTTGCTACCCTCTATAACAGGCGTCTCCAGACCTGTTGCTACCCTCTATAACAGGGGTCTCAGACCTGTTGCTACCCTCTATAACAGGGGTCTCCAGACCTGTTGCTACCCTCTATAACAGGGGTCTCCAGACCTGTTGCTACCCTCTATAACAGGGGTCTCCAGACCTGTTGCTACCCTCTATAACAGGGGTCTCCAGACCTGTTGCTACCCTCTATAACAGAGGTCTCCAGACCTGTTGCTACCCTCTATAACAGGGGTCTCCAGACCTGTTGCTACCCTCTATAACAGGGGTCTCCAGACCTGTTGTTACCCTCTATAACAGGCGTCTCCAGACCTGTTGCTACCCTCTATAACAGGGGTCTCCAGACCTGTTGCTACCCTCTATAACAGGCGTCTCCAGACCTGTTGCTACCCTCTATAACAGGGGTCTCCAGACCTGTTGCTACCCTCTATAACAGGGGTCTCCAGACCTGTTGCTACCCTCTATAACAGGGGTCTCCAGACCTGTTGCTACCCTCTATAACAGGGGTCTCCAGACCTGTTGCTACCCTCTATAACAGGGGTCTCCAGACCTGTTGCTACCCTCTATAACAGGGGTCTCTAGACCCGTTGCTACCACCCGGCACAACCAGAAAGAGGACTGGTCCACCCCTCAGAGCCTGGTTCCTCTCTACCCGGCACAACCAGAAAGAGGACTGGTCCACCCCTCAGAGCCTGGTTCCTCTCTACCTGGCACAACCAGAAAGAGGACTGGTCCACCCCTCAGAGCCTGGTTCTTCTCTACCCGGCACAACCAGAAAGAGGACTGGTCCACCCCTCAGAGCCTGGTTCTTCTCTACCCGGCACAACCAGAAAGAGGACTGGTCCACCCCTCAGAGCCTGGTTCCTCTCTAGGTTTCTTCCTAGGTTCCTACCCTTTCTAGGACGTTGTTCCTAGCCACCGTGCTTCTACAGCTACAGAGTTTCTATATAAGGACTTTGTGACACCTGCTGGTGTAAAAATCACTTTATAAATAAATGTGATTGATTGGTTTCCATGTCATGTGACTACTGGAGTTAATCACGAGAGCTGCAGCTTGTAATGATTTGTAGGCCAGTGTGATTGTCTGATTTGTGAATGTTATGTTATGTGTGTCTGATTCTATATTGTGTGTGTGTGTGTGTGTGTGTGTGTGTGTGTGTGTGTGTGTGTGTGTGTGTGTGTGTGTGTGTGTGTGTGTGTGTGTGTGTGTGTGTGTGTGTGTGTGCGTGCGTGCGTGTGTGTGTGTAGTCGTATCTGATTATGTGTATGTTATTTTGGTGTGTGTGTGTGATTTGATTGTGTATGGATGTTGTGATTGAGTCTGGTTGTGTATGATTTGTTGTGTGTGTTATTTTGGTGTGTGTGTGATTGATTGTGTATGGATGTTGTGATTGTTGAGTCTGTGTGTGTTATTTCGGTGTGTGATTCATTGATTGTGTATGGATGTTGTGATTGAGTCTGGTTGTGTATGATTTGTTGTGTGTGTTATTTTGGTGTGTGATTGATTGATTGTGTATGGATGTTGTGATTGTTGAGTCTGTGTGTGTTATTTCAGTGTGTGATTGATTGATTGTGTATGGTTGTTGTGATTGTTGAGTCTGGTTGTATATGATTTGTGGTGTGTGTTATTTTGGTGATTGATTGACTGATGAATATTGTAGACAAGGAGGAGCAGCAGTGTCGCCAGCTGATGGCCGGTCTGGACAAGGTGACCAGTGATCTGGACAAACAGGAGAAGGCCATCTACTCTCGAGTACGCCCCCCGCTGGAGCAGACCAGGCCTCTGCAGGACAGCGCTGACCGTCTGCAGGACGTCAAGGTAGTTCCTCGTTTTTCTCCTTTCTCTGCACAGAGGGTGTAGAGCGGTAGAGATGCTTTTCCTCCTCTACTCTTCTCCTGTCCTCCTATTTACACTAGAGTCCTTTCGATACAGTTTTCAAACCCATTTAATCCTACCAAAGAAAGTCTTGAGAGAGTTGTTTTATGCTTATCAAGGAAGTACTATTAGTTAGTTCCAGGAAGTGTACACTTGTTTTTTGAATGCTTATCCCATATTCTTCCACCAGGACATTGCGGCCGTGGTTCGTAAGATCGAGCCGGAGAAGTCGTCCAAGGTGAGGGAGGCTGAGAAGTTCCTGACCTCTAACCCTAAATGTGCCAGCGCCCCTCAGCTGAACGGCAAGGTGAACGAGGCCAACAACAAATACGACAAGATCAACCTGCTGCTCAAGTGCTCAGAGGACAAGTGAGTAGCTTTTTGTACTTGTTAGTAGAGATGGTAGTAGTTACACAGAACTCAGGACCAGGGCGGCAGGGTAGCCTAGTGGTTAGAGTGTAGAGGCGGCAGGGTAGCCTAGTGGTTAAAGTGTAGAGGTGGTAGGGTAGCCTAGTGGTTAGAGTGTAGAGGTGGCAGGGTAGCCTAGTGGTTAAGAGTGTAGAGGTGGCAGGGTAGCCTAGTGGTTAGAGTGTAGAGGTGGTAGGGTAGCCTAGTGGTTAGAGTGTAGAGGTGGCAGGGTAGCCTAGTGGTTAGAGTGTAGAGGTGGCAGGGTAGCCTAGTGGTTAGAGTGTAGAGGTGGCAGGGTAGCCTAGTGGTTAGAGTGTAGAGGCGGCAGGGTAGCCTCGTGGTTAGAGTGTAGAGGCGGCAGGGTAGCCTAGTGGTTAGAGTGTAGAGGTGGCAGGGTAGCCTAGTGGTTAGAGTGTAGAGGTGGCAGGGTAGCCTAGTGGTTAGAGTGTAGAGGTGGCAGGGTAGCCTAGTGGCTAGAGTGTAGAGGTGGCAGGGTAGCCTAGTGGTTAGAGTGTAGAGGTGGCAGGTAGCCTAGTGGTTAGAGTGTAGAGGCGGCAGGGTAGCCTAGTGGTTAGAGCGTAGAGGCGGCAGGGTAGCCTAGTGGTTAGAGTGTAGAGGTGGCAGGGTAGCCTGGTGGTTAGATTGTAGAGGCGGCAGGGTAGCCTAGTGGTAAGAGTGTAGAGGCGGCAGGGTAGCCTAGTGGTTAGAGCATTGGACTAGTAACCGAAAGGTTGCAAGTTCAAACCCCTGAGCTGACAAGGTACAAATCTGTCGTTCTGCCCCTGAACAGGCAGTTAACCCACAGTTCCTAGGCCGTCATTGAAAATAAGAATTTGTTCTTTAACTGACTTGCCTGGTTAAATAAAGATTTTTAAAAAAGAGAGTTTTCCTGTTTTACTAGGATGACTAACCTGTAGGCTACTATGACACCATTTAAACACATTTTAAATGTAATTTTAATCTAATGTAATTTAATCATATCATGTGTTTGTTTACAGGCTTCAGAATTCCAACCGCCTGGAGAAGTCCCTTCAAAACGGGAAATCTTTATTGTCCAGCTACGAGAACAAGCTGGCCAGGGAGGAAGTCGCCCCAGCAGACGTCTCATCTCTGGAGAAGACACAGCGTCAACTGGCTGTAAGATGGCTGCCCTCTGATCGCTCGTTTATTCTCATCAGGATTCATGTTTAGATCCAAATGGATCTTCTCCACAAAGGAAATGTATCGGATCAGTTCAGATACCAAAGACCGAAGCACATTTGCTAATGACATACTGTATAAATGTATGATGAGCTGGAAGATCTGAGCTACACCCTCATATCTCAACTTTGTCCCGGTTGGGGAAGAACTCCCCCCCCCCCCTCCCCATACACACAATTCAACCTCCACTTCCTCTCCCGACAGGATATTGCATCAGAGCTGAAGACCAAGAGGTCCGCGGTGACGGAGACGGAGGCTAACCTGCGTGCGGCCAAAGACAGCTGTGACACCATGGCAACCAAGCTGCAGGAGCACTGCCCCGACATCGAGAGGCAGGAGGGAGAGGTCCGCAGACTTAACAAACGCTACGACAACCTCAACAGGCAGATCGACACCAGGTAAACGGGACTGACAGAACTGGGACTTCAAATCAATTATACAATCAAATGTTATTGGTTGCGGATGTTGTCGTGGGTGTAGTGAAACGTCTGTGTTTCTCGCTCCAACAGTGCAGTTGGAACAATACATGCAAATCTACAAAATACAAATGACAGGAATATAGAAATATTAGAACAAGACTGTCAGACTGGAATATAAACATCTATGTATAGGATGGTGTGTATAGACAGTAGTTATATAAGATGGTGTGTATAGACATTATAGACAGTAGTTATATAGGATGGTGTGTATAGACAGTAGTTATATAAGATGGTGTGTATAGACAGTAGTTATATAGGATGGTGTGTATAGACAGTAGTTATATAGGATGGTGTGTATAGACAGTAGTTATATAGGATGGTGTGTATAGACAGTAGTTATATAGGATGGTGTGTATAGACAGTAGTTATAATAGGATGGTGTGTATAGACAGTAGTTATATAGGATGGTGTGTATAGACAGTAGTTATAATAGGATGGTGTGTATAGACAGTAGTTATATAGGATGGTGTGTATAGACATTAGTTATATAGGATGGTGTGTATAGACAGTAGTTATATAGGATGCTGTGTATAGACAGTAGTTATATAGGATGGTGTGTATAGACAGTAGTTATATAGGATGCTGTGTATAGACATTATAGACAGTAGTTATATAGGATGGTGTGTATAGACATTATAGACAGTAGTTATATAGGATGGTGTGTATAGACAGTAGTTATATAGGATGGTGTGTATAGACAGTAGTTATATAGGATGGTGTGTATAGACAGTAGTTATATAGGATGGTGTGTATAGACAGTAGTTATATAGGATGGTGTGTATAGACAGTAGTTATATAGGATGGTGTGTATAGACAGTAGTTATATAGGATGGTGTGTATAGACAGTAGTTATATAGGATGGTGTGTATAGACAGTAGTTATATAGGATGGTGTGTATAGACATTATAGACAGTAGTTATATAGGATGGTGTGTATAGACATTATAGACAGTAGTTATATAGGATGGTGTGTATAGACAGTAGTTATATAGATGGTGTGTATAGACAGTAGTTATATAGGATGGTGTGTATAGACAGTAGTTATATAGGATGGTGTGTATAGACAGTAGTTATATAGGATGGTGTGTATAGACAGTAGTTATATAGGATGGTGTGTATAGACATTATAGACAGTAGTTATATAGGATGGTGTGTATAGACAGTAGTTATATAGGATGGTGTGTATAGACATTATAGACAGTAGTTATATAGGATGGTGTGTATAGACAGTAGTTATATAGGATGGTGTGTATAGACAGTAGTTATATAGGATGGTGTGTATAGACAGTAGTTATATAGGATGGTGTGTATAGACAGTAGTTATATAGGATGGTGTGTATAGACATTATAGACAGTAGTTATATAGGATGGTGTGTATAGATATTATAGACAGTAGTTATATAGGATGGTGTGTATAGACAGTAGTTATATAGGATGGTGTGTATAGACAGTAGTTATATAGGATGGTGTGTATAGACAGTAGTTATATAGGATGGTGTGTATAGACATTATAGACAGTAGTTATATAGGATGGTGTGTATAGACAGTAGTTATATAGGATGGTGTGTATAGACATTATAGACAGTAGTTATATAGGATGGTGTGTATAGACAGTAGTTATATAGGATGGTGTGTATAGACAGTAGTTATATAGGATGGTGTGTATAGACAGTATAGACAGTAGTTATATAGGATGGTGTGTAAAGACAGTAGTTATATAGGATGGTGTGTATAGACAGTAGTTATATAGGATGGTGTGTAGACAGTAGTTATATAGGATGGTGTGTATAGACAGTAGTTATATAGGATGGTGTGTAGACAGTAGTTATATAGGATGGTGTGTATAGACAGTAGTTATATAGGATGGTGTATATAGACAGTAGTTATATAGGATGGTGTGTATAGACATTATAGACAGTAGTTATATAGGATGGTGTGTAAAGACAGTAGTTATATAGGATGGTGTGTATAGACAGTAGTTATATAGGATGGTGTGTATAGACAGTAGTTATATAGGATGGTGTGTATAGACAGTAGTTATATAGAATGGTGGGTATAGACAGTAGTTATATAGGATGGTGTGTATAGACATTATAGACAGTAGTTATATAGGATGGTGTGTATAGACAGTAGTTATATAGGATGGTGTGTATAGACATTATAGACAGTAGTTATATAGGATGGTGTGTATAGACAGTAGTTATATAGGATGGTGTGTATAGACAGTAGTTATATAGGATGGTGTGTATAGACAGTAGTTATATAGGATGGTGTGTATAGACAGTAGTTATATAGGATGGTGTGTATAGACAGTAGTTATATAGGATGGTGTGTATAGACATTATAGACAGTAGTTATATAGGATGGTGTGTATAGACATTATAGACAGTAGTTATATAGGATGGTGTGTATAGACAGTAGTTATATAGGATGGTGTGTATAGACAGTAGTTATATAGGATGGTGTGTATAGACAGTAGTTATATAGGATGGTGTGTATAGACATTATAGACAGTAGTTATATAGGATGGTGTGTATAGACAGTAGTTATATAGGATGGTGTGTATAGACATTATAGACAGTAGTTATATAGGATGGTGTGTATAGACAGTAGTTATATAGGATGGTGTGTATAGACAGTAGTTATATAGGATGGTGTGTATAGACAGTATAGACAGTAGTTATATAGGATGGTGTGTAAAGACAGTAGTTATATAGGATGGTGTGTAAAGACAGTAGTTATATAGGATGGTGTGTATAGACAGTAGTTATATAGGATGGTGTGTAGACAGTAGTTATATAGGATGGTGTGTATAGACAGTAGTTATATAGGATGGTGTGTAGACAGTAGTTATATAGGATGGTGTATATAGACAGTAGTTATATAGGATGGTGTGTATAGACATTATAGACAGTAGTTATATAGGATGGTGTGTATAGACATTATAGACAGTAGTTATATAGGATGGTGTGTAAAGACAGTAGTTATATAGGATGGTGTGTATAGACAGTAGTTATATAGGATGGTGGGTATAGACAGTAGTTATATAGGATGGTATGTATAGACATTATAGACCGTAGTTATATAGGATGGTGTGTATAGACAGTAGTTATATAGGATGGTGTGTATAGACATTATAGACATTAGTTATATAGGATGGTGTGTAGACAGTAGTTATATAGGATGGTGTGTATAGACAGTAGTTATATAGGATGGTGTGTATAGACAGTAGTTATATAAGATGGTGTGTATAGACAGTAGTTATATAGGATGGTGTGTATAGACAGTAGTTATATAGGATGGTGTGTATAGACAGTAGTTATATAGGATGGTGTGTATAGACATTATAGACCGTAGTTATATAGGATGGTGTGTATAGACAGTATAGACATTAGTTATATAGGATGGTGTGTATAGACAGTAGTTATATAGGATGGTGTGTATAGACAGTAGTTATATAGGATGGTGTGTATAGACATTATAGACAGTAGTTATATAGGATGGTGTGTATAGACAGTAGTTATATAGGATGGTGTGTATAGACAGTAGTTATATAGGATGGTGTGTATAGACATTATAGACAGTAGTTATATAGGATGGTGTGTATAGACAGTATAGACAGCAGTTATATAGGATGGTGTGTATAGACAGTAGTTATATAGGATGGTGTGTATAGACATTATAGACAGCAGTTATATAGGATGGTGTGTATAGACATTATAGACAGTAGTTATATAGGATGGTGTGTATAGACAGTATATGAATTAGAAACAGTGTGTACAGCAGTAGTTATATAGAATGAACCATGACTAGAATACAGTGTATAGACATGAAGTAGGTAAAACGGTATGTAAACTAGTTATATAAGATGGTGTGTATAGACAGTAGTTATATAGGATGGTGTGTATAGACAGTAGTTATATAGGATGGTGTGTATAGACAGTAGTTATATAGGATGGTGTGTATAGACATTATAGACCGTAGTTATATAGGATGGTGTGTATAGACAGTATAGACATTAGTTATATAGGATGGTGTGTATAGACAGTAGTTATATAGGATGGTGTGTATAGACAGTAGTTATATAGGATGGTGTGTATAGACATTATAGACAGTAGTTATATAGGATGGTGTGTATAGACAGTAGTTATATAGGATGGTGTGTATAGACAGTAGTTATATAGGATGGTGTGTATAGACATTATAGACAGTAGTTATATAGGATGGTGTGTATAGACAGTATAGACAGCAGTTATATAGGATGGTGTGTATAGACAGTAGTTATATAGGATGGTGTGTATAGACATTATAGACAGCAGTTATATAGGATGGTGTGTATAGACATTATAGACAGTAGTTATATAGGATGGTGTGTATAGACAGTATATGAATTAGAAACAGTGTGTACAGCAGTAGTTATATAGAATGAACCATGACTAGAATACAGTGTATAGACATGAAGTAGGTAAAACGGTATGTAAACTTTTATTGAAGTGACCAGTGTTCCCCATGACTCTGTACCGTACACAAGGCAGCAGTCTCTGAGGTGCAGTTGAACCCTGTGGCTGCGTTCCGATGTTCCACCCTTCTCCAGAACTCAAAACCATTGGATCGGTACAAGTATGACTGGAGGGGGAGTTCCCATTTACACCAGTCCAATCATTTTAAATCCATAAAGGGGAAGTGTACAAGTGCACACTTCAGGGAGAAGGGTAGAGAATTGGAATGTAGTGACCTTTGACATCCCATAAATGATATTTGTGAGGTTAGAGGACTGATTGAGCGTTGGTCGCCCCCGACGACTGGTAAAAAGAGGGTTGTGAAGCCAAGAACAAGACTCATCATAGCCAGACCTGGATTGTGGTTTTACTATAATAGACGTCACATGACGTTGTGGTGTGGTGTGTTACGTTCACGTTGTGGTGTGTTACGTTCACGGTGTGTTGTGGTGTGTTACGTTCATGTTGTGGTGTGGTGTGTTACGTTCACCTTGTGTTGTGGTGTGTTACGTTCACCTTGTGTTGTGGTGTGTTACGTTCACGTTGTGTTGTGGTGTGTTACGTTCACGTTGTGTTGTGGGTGTGTTACAGAACTCAGAGCCTGCAGAGGGCTAAGACGTCGTACAGTAACTACCGCAGTGACTACGACAACCTGAACAACTGGCTGTCCCGCGTGCCAAACTATGAGCCAACTGAGAAAGACAACCTCAGTCAGGTGGAAACCAAGCTGGAAAACCAGAAGGTAGGTGGTTGATTTCTGATTGTCCCACTAATGGTTAATGTTAGGATTGGGTGAAGGGAAGCTGATTTCTGATTGTCCCACTAATGGTTAATGTTAGGATTGGTGAAGGGAAGCTGATTTCTGATTGTCCCACTAATGGTTAATGTTAGGATTGGTGAAGGGAAGCTGATTTCTGATTGTCCCACTAATGGTTAATGTTAGGATTGGGTGAAGGGAAGCTGATTTCTGATTGTTCCACTAATGGTTAATGTTAGGATTGGGTGAAGGGAAGCTGATTTCTGATTGTTCCACTAATGGTTAATGTTAGGATTGGGGAGGGAAGCTGATTTCTGATTGTTCCACTAATGGTTAATGTTAGGATTGGGTGGAGGGAAGCTGATTTCTGATTGTCCCACAAATGGTTAATGTTAGGATTGGGGAGGGAAGCTGATTTCTGATTGTCCCACTAATGGTTAATGTTAGGATTGGGGAGGGAAGCTGATTTCTGATTGTCCCACAAATGGTTAATGTTAGGATTGGGGAGGGAAGCTGATTTCTGATTGTCCCACAAATGGTTAATGTTAGGATTGGGGAGGGAAGCTGATTTCTGATTGTCCCACTAATGGTTAATGTTAGGATTGGGGGAGGGGAAGCTGATTTTAGATCTGTACCTAGGGGAAACTTTACCCCGGCACCGTTGAGGATAGTCAGGTGTTCACAATTTTGCAACCCTGTCCTGAACTAAAACTAATGTTCCTATCCCTCTAGTCAGTCCTCTACCTCTAATGGTCCTGTTATGTTTCTATAGTCAGTCCTCTACCTCTAATGGTCCTGTTATGTTTCTATAGTCAGTCCTCTACCTCTAATGGTTCTGTTATGTTTCTATAGTCAGTCCTCTACCTCTAATGGTCCTGTTATGTTTCTATAGTCAGTCCTCTACCTCTAATGGTCCTGTTATGTTTCTATAGTCAGTCCTCTACCTCTAATGGTCCTGTTATGTTTCTATAGTCAGTCCTCTACCTCTAATGGTCCTGTTATGTTTCTATAGTCAGTCCTCTACCTCTAATGGTCCTGTTATGTTTCTATAGTCAGTCCTCTACCTCTAATGGTCCTGTTATGTTTCTATAGTCAGTCCTCTACCTCTAATGGTCCTGTTATGTTTCTATAGTCAGCCCTCTACCTCTAATGGTTCTGTTATGTTTCTATACCTCTAGTCAGTCCTCTACCTCTAATGGTTCTGTTATGTTTCTATAGTCAGTCCTCTACCTCTAATGGTCCTGTTATGTTTCTATACCTCTAGTCAGTCCTCTACCTCTAATGGTTCTGTTATGTTTCTATACCTCTAGTCAGTCCTCTACCTCTAATGGCCCTGTTATGTTTCTATAGTCAGTCCTCTACCTCTAATGGTCCTGTTATGTTTCTATAGTCAGTCCTCTACCTCTAATGGTCCTGTTATGTTTCTATAGTCAGTCCTCTACCTCTAATGGTCCTGTTATGTTTCTATACCTCTAGTCAGTCCTCTACCTCTAATGGTCCTGTTATGTTTCTATACCTCTAGTCAGTCCTCTACCTCTAATGGCCCTGTTATGTTTCTATAGTCAGTCCTCTACCTCTAATGGTCCTGTTATGTTTCTATAGTCAGTCCTCTACCTCTAATGGTCCTGTTATGTTTCTATAGTCAGTCCTCTACCTCTAATGGTCCTGTTATGTTTCTATAGTCAGTCCTCTACCTCTAATGGCCCTGTTATGTTTCTATACCTCTAGTCAGTCCTCTACCTCTAATGGCCCTGTTATGTTTCTATAGTCAGTCCTCTACCTCTAATGGTCCTGTTATGTTTCTATAGTCAGTCCTCTACCTCTAATGGTCCTGTTATGTTTCTATAGTCAGTCCTCTACCTCTAATGGTTCTGTTATGTTTCTATAGTCAGTCCTCTACCTCGAATGGTCCTGTTATGTTTCTATAGTCAGTCCTCTACCTCTAATGGCCCTGTTATGTTTCTATAGTCAGTCCTCTACCTCTAATGGCCCTGTTATGTTTCTATAGTCAGTCCTCTACCTCTAATGGCCCTGTTATGTTTCTATAGTCAGTCCTCTACCTCTAATGGTCCTGTTATGTTTCTATAGTCAGTCCTCTACCTCTAATGGCCCTGTTATGTTTCTATAGTCAGTCCTCTACCTCTAATGGCCCTGTTATGTTTCTATAGTCAGTCCTCTACCTCTAATGGTCCTGTTATGTTTCTATAGTCAGTCCTCTACCTCTAATGGTTCTGTTATGTTTCTATACCTCTAGTCAGTCTTCCACCTCTAATGGTCCTGTTATGTTTCTCGGTCTAAAATGTTGATTGCTGTATTGTCACAGAACCTGCTCTCTGACATTAAAAAGAAGGAGTCTGAGTTGAACAACGTGTCGAAAAATGCCCAACTTTACCAGCAGGCCGTCAAGGTAGGGGAATGAACACCGATCGACACATCCATTCTGATTACCTACGGCTAGGAGAAATGTATACGATTTGATGTAACACTTTCTCTCATTTTTCTTCCTCTTCAATGAATAATTGATTTGACTAATTTGTGTTTTTGCAGGACTATGAGAATGATACTGAGAAGTTCAAGTCTATTCTGGACCTTGAAGACGGGCTGGTCCCTCAGACCTACAAGAGAAGCAGACTGGAGTCCCCTGCACTCAGGGTCAAGGCAGAGGTAAGGAAGACTGCAGCTGTGGCCCAAATGAAACCCATTTACCTATTTAGTGCACTACTTTTGGACTCTGGTCATAAGGCCCTGGTCAAAAGTAGTGTACTATGTAGGGAATAGGGTGCATGGGCCCTGGTCAAAAGTAGTGTACTATGTAGGGAATAGGGTGCATGGGCCCTGGTCAAAAGTAGTGCACTATATAGGGAATAGGGTGCATGGGTCCTGGTCAAAAGTAGTGCACTATATAGGGAATAGGGTGCATGGGCCCTGGTCAAAAGTAGTGCACTCTATAGGGAATAGGGTACATGGGCCCTGGTCAAAATTAGTGCACTATATAGGGAATAGGGTGCATGGGCCCTGGTCAAAATTCATGCACTATATAGGGAATAGGGTGCATGGGTCCTGGTCAAAATTAGTGCACTATATAGGGAATAGGGTGCATGGGTCCTGGTCAAAAGTAGTGCACTATATAGGGAATAGGGTGCATGGGCAGTAGTCCACTGATATAGAATATTGTGTAATGTGAGAGTCAGCCCTTGACTGTAACCTCAATGCATAGTACACGTTGTAATGTGACACCTTCTGATACATTTTCAGGAAGTCTTTTGTACGACATCTTCTAATGAACATTCTGAAAATCAAATCTAATGAAATGTTATGTCACGTGCCAAATACAACAGCTGTGTAGACCTTACAGTGACATGCTGAATACAACAGGTGTAGACCTTACAGTGACATGCTGAATACAACAGGTGTAGACCTTACAGTGACATGCTGAATACAACAGGTGTAGACCTTACAGTGACATGCTGAATACAACACGTGTAGACCTTACAGTGACATGCCAAATACAACAGGTGTAGGTAGACCTTACAGTGACATGCCAAATACAACAGGTGTAGGTAGACATTACAGTGAAATGCTTACTTACAAGCCCCTTAACCATCAATGCAGTTAAGAAAAATAAGTGTGAAGTAAAAAATAAAGATATAATTAAAGAGCAGCAGTATAATAACAGTAGCAAATGATGCCTCTGGTTCCATACATTTTCATAATTTCCTTGTTGACAGGAATCTGCCATTGAAGCTAAATTCACCGAAGTGAATGCAGTGAACAAGCAAAGGATGGCGAATTTGCAGTTTGCACAAGGCCTTATGAATCAGGTGAGATACTCCTGAATGTTCAACAATCAATGTGGCACATCTTTATATAGATCCAAAATAGAATTTAAATGTCACATCATTCTAAATAAACATCATTGCCATTACTTCTAAAAACAATAACGCCAGCCTCCTCTCCCTCTCTCTCAGCAATCAGACGTGATCGTCAGCAACAATGTCCAACAAGTCAGATCTGCTGCTCCGGGAGAAGAAGCCTGGAGGATCGAGAGTCAACTGAAAGACGAGATCCAGAGGAGGGAGCAGCTGGAGAAGGATCTAGAGAAAATCCAGACAGACATCTACATGTTGGAGGGCCAGAAGCCGGAGGACACCGTCGTCAAGAAGGAGATCATCAAGAAGGTTCCGGATCCGACTCTGGTTGACGAGGTCCACAATGTCCGTCAGAAACTGTCAGACGAAACCCGGGTCACCCGGGCCATGGACAACGAGCTGGAGGCGCTGAGGCTGAAGCTGCGTGGCATCGAAACAGAGATCAAAGAAGGAGCACAGCAGTACACCGTGAAGGAGGTGCTGCGTATCGAGAGGACCGCGGCCAGGAGGAGGAGGTGAGGAGGCTCAGGGAGGAGCTGGAAGAACTGAGGAGGAGGAAGACCATCAAGGACAACGAGGTGATCCAGATCACCAAGCAGGTGACGCTCCTGGCACAGCAGAAGTCCAAGGAGCAGGAGGTGATCACAGAGGAGGAGGTGATTAAAGTTCAGAACGACCCGCAACTGGAGAACGAGTACCGCATCCTCTTGGACAGGAAGCAGAAAGAGCAGGAGGGCAGGAAGCAACTGGAGGACGAGCTGCGCTTCCTCCAGGACAAGCTCCGCAGGCTGGAGAAGGAGAAGTCCATGGCCGAGGAGAAGATCTCCATCAAGGAGGTGCTGAAGGTGGAGAAGGATATCGCCTTTGAGAGGGAGGTAGAGAATCTCAGGATGCAACATGAGGATGAGAAGGCCAAGCACCGGTCTTCCCAAAGGGGAGCGCGCCGACCTCCAGAGGAAGATCTCCAGCCTAGAGGAGGAAAAGTCGAGGGTCATAGTTCAGGAGAAGGTGAGGGAGATCGTCAGGCCTGACCCCAAGGCTGAGGCTGAAGTGGCCAACCTTCGCATGGAACTGGTGGAACACCAGAGGAGATACAGAGACGCAGACCAGCAGCTGAAGTCCCACCAGGACGAGCTGAAGATGCTGAGAAACAGAGGTCCGCAGATCGAGATCAAGGAGATCATCAAGGAAGTCATCAAGTACAAGACGGACCCTCAGACCGAGAGGGAGCTGGAGAAACTCCGCAACGAGATTGTGGACAAGACGTACCAGACGGAGAAGTCAGAGATGGAGATCAGGCAGCTGAGGGACGAGATTCAGCGGTGGAAGGACACCAAGCCACAGGTGCAAATTAAAGAGGTGGTTAACGAGGTGCTGGAGTACAAAGAAAACCCCAAGACCAAGGAGGAGATTGAGATCCTGAAGAGGAAGCTGGCGGATGAGCAGAAGAAACGCCTGGACCTGGAGAGGGAGCGATCAGCTAATGAGGAGAAGATCCGGCTAAGGAAGATCGACCTGTCCCAGGTCAGGGAGAAGGTTGTCCAGCAGGAGGTGGTTAAGATGGAGGAGGACCCATTACTGAGGTCAGAGTGCAGCACCTTCACACAGAACATCAACAATGAACAGAGGCAGAGGGAGACCCTGAAGAGGAGCTCTTCCAACTTCAGAGGCAGAAGGCCAACCTGGACGCACAGCTGGAGGAGCTGGAGCGAGAACGCCGAGCTCGGCGCGATGCAGAGCTGGAGATCCAGAGGCTGAGGGTCAGGTTGAACGAGATGGAGGTCAGGGACAAGGAGAACAGGGAGAGGGTCACAGTGAAACAGATGGTGGTTCTCCAGCAGGACCCCCAGCAAGAGAAAGAGCACTCCATCCTCAAGCTGCAGGTGGAGGAGGAGAGACACAAGCGCACCCTGCTGGAGAAGGAGCTGAACGTCCTGCTCCAGCAGCAGGTCACCCTGGAGAGGATGGTGGTGAAGGAGAAGGTGGTGCGCACCGAGACCATCCAGGTAGAGAAAGACCCAGAGGCTGAGCTGGAGATCGAGAAGATGACGAGGACGCTGGAACAGGAGAAGAGGAGGAGGCTCGAGCTGGACCAGGAGCTGGGCAGCCTCAAGTCCCGCCTGTCCGACATGGAGTTCACCAACACCAAGTCGTCCAAGGAGCTGGACTACATCCGCGGACGAGAGCAGTCGCCTCCAGCAGGAGAACCAGAGGCTACAGAATGACATCCGCAGGCTGCAGTCCGAGATCCAGATCACCTCTACGGAGACCCGGAGCATCTCCAACTCGGCCCCCATGGAGAGCGGGAAGAACCTAGAGCTGAGGCTGGACTCACTGCAGAGGGAGCTGGCCGAACTGAGGGCCATCACCAGCCAGAAGGATGAGGAGATCGAGAAGCTACAGAAGAGCCTGTCGGCCATCCAGATCAAGAGGGAGCAGAGGGAGAGCCACCTGAGGAGATCCATTGTGGTCATCGATCCCGACTCGGGTAAGGAGATGAGGCCGGAGGAGGCCTACAAGCTGGGGCTGATCGACTGGAAGATGTTTGTGAACCTCCAGAGCCAGGAGTGCGACTGGGAGGAGATCAGTGTCAAGGGCCCCAAGGGGAGTCCTCTGTTCTCCACGACAGGAAGTCTGGGAAGAAGTTCTCCATTGAAGACGCCCTGAGGGCTGGGAACATCACCAACCGCCAGCTGCAGCAGTACCATGACAAGGAGATCACCATCCAGGAGTTCGGAGTCATGGTGTCGGGAAAGACCAAGTGAAAAAGAAACATCTGAACAAAACTACTTTTTTCTAAGTCTATGTGTCTGACTTCCATGAGTTTGAAATGGGTGCCGTTTCTTGATTTTGGATTTCACTAGATTTGAATCTTCCAAAATGTTTTAATTCTGACGTACTTTATCTAACATTAAACAATATGTTAGTTTTAAATGTATACTTCCTCTTTCTCTCTCTCTCTCTCTACATTGCACTGTTATATTTATTTTCAAACACATAATACACTATAAATACACAAACGGGTGTTCTGGTTTTAAAATGGGGGTTGGTATGGCTGTGTTTACAGCCAGTCAAATGTTGTAGAAGGGTTTTCTGTCTGTCCCTGGAATACGCTTGTTAAACTACTTACACTGGGGTACAGGGTTGGAGGTAGTACTTTTAAATATGTTTATTTTGTTTTGAACGTGGGGTTGAATTTACATACACAAGGATATGAACGGATATTGGTAATGTCGGTCTGTGGTATGCTACTGTCAAACGGTCTCTCGGTTGTCCTGTTTTTACACGTCTTACATAAGAAATAAAACAGTCAAATGATAAAGGGTAAACTTGTTGTGTGTTTCTTTAAAACGTAGGCCAGTTTTAAACACACTATAGATTTACAAAGATATATTGCTTATAGATAGGTAATCCTTAGGCATATGTTCCATACATGAAGCTCGTATTTACTGAAATAAATATTACTGTACAGCTTTTCTTGCGAACCACCGTATTCCTGTTAATCTCAAGGACAGATCTGGTCATCGAACCGATCAGTTACAAACAAATTGCTGAAGATAAGAGGGTATGTTCGTAATGGTGAAAGAACAGTCCTCCCACCAACCAAACCAGCCAAAACCATCCACGGCTTTATCACAGTAGGCTACAGTAGACTACAATAACATTAGGATACAGTAGGCTACAATAACATTAGGATACAGTAGACTACAATAACATTAGGATACAGTAGGCTACAATAACATTAGGATACAGTAGGCTACAATAACATTAGGATACAGTAGACTACAATAACATTAGGATACAGTAGGCTACAATAACATTAGGATACAGTAGGCTACAATAACATTAGGATACAGTAGACTACAATAACATTAGGATACAGTAACATTAGGCTACATGAAGGTCATCGTTACCCATATAAAAACATACTATATTAAACTATGGTCTGAATACTGTAGTGTTACTATATTTATATACTATAATAATCACTGTTGTGTTTTTGCGAACATTACAGTAGTCTTAACTCATGTGTTTTTGCAGACATGACTAGTATTTACTGTAGTGTTTTTGCAGACAACACTGTAGTATATTGAAGTAACATCTGCCAACTAGGGCTAAAATGGTACAACTACCAGACTACCCCAATTACTGTTTAATGAGGAGAACACCTCAACCAGAACACAAGACTCTACACCAGTTACTGTTTAATGAGGAGACCACCTCAACTAGAACACAAGACTCTACACTAGTTACTGTTTAATGAGGAGAACACCTCAACCAGAACATAATATACACCAGTTACTGTTTAATGAGGAGACCACCTCAACTAGAACACAAGACTCTACACCAGTTAATGTTTAATGAGGAGAACACCTCAACCAGAACACAAGACTCTTCACCAGTTACTGTTTAATGAGGAGAACACCTCAACCAGAACACAAGACTCTACACCAGTTACTGTTTAATGAGGAGAACACCTCAACTAGAACACAAGACTCTACACCAGTTACTGTTTGATGAGGAGAACACCTCAACCAGAACACAAGACTCTTCACCAGTTACTGTTTAATGAGGAGAACACCTCAACTAGAACACAAGACTCTACACCAGTTACTGTTTAATGAGGAGAACACCTCAACCAGAACACAAGACTCTACACCAGTTACTGTTTAATGAGGAGAACACCTCAACCAGAACACAAGACTCTTCACCAGTTACTGTTTAATGAGGAGAACACCTCATCCAGAACACAAGACTCTACACCGGTTAATGTTTAATGAGGAGAACACCTCAACCAGAACATAATATACACCAGTTACTGTTTAATGAGGAGAACACCTCAACTAAAACACAAGACTCTAGACCAGTTACTGTTTAATGAGGGGAGCACCTCAACCAGAACACAAGACTCTACACCAGTTACTGTTTAATGAGGAGACCACCTCAACCAGAACACAAGACTCTACACCAGTTACTGTTTAATGAGGAGAACACCTCAACTAAAACACAAGACTCTTCACCAGTTACTGTTTAATGAGGAGAACACCTCAACTAAAACACAAGACTCTAGACCAGTTACTGTTTAATGAGGGGAGCACCTCAACCAGAACACAAGACTCTACACCAGTTAATGTTTAATGAGGAGAACACCTCATCCAGAACACAATATACACCAGTTACTGTTTAATGAGGAGAACACCTCAACGAGAACACAAGACTCTACACCAGTTACTGTTTAATGAGGAGAACACCTCAACTAAAACACAAGACTCTAGACCAGTTACTGTTTAATGAGGGGAGCACCTCAACCAGAACACAAGACTCTACACCAGTTACTGTTTAATGAGGAGAACACCTCAACCAGAACACAAGACTCTACCCCAATTACTGTTTAATGAGGAGAACACCTCAACCAGAACACAAGACTCTACCCCAGTTACTGTTTAATGAGGAGAACACCTCAACCAGAACACAAGACTCTACACCAGTTACTGTTTAATGAGGAGAACACCTCAACCAGAACATAATATACACCAGTTACTGTTTAATGAGGAGAACACCTCAACTAGAACACAATACTCTACACCAGTTACTGTTTAATGAGGAGAACACCTCAACCAGAACACAAGACTCTACACCAGTTACTGTTTAATGAGGAGAACACCTCAACCAGAACATAATATACACCAGTTACTGTTTAATGAGGAGAACACCTCAACTAGAACACAATACTCTACACCAGTTACTGTTTAATGAGGAGAACACCTCAACCAGAACACAAGACTCTACACCAGTTACTGTTTAATGAGGAGAACACCTCAACCAGAACATAATATACACCAGTTACTGTTTAATGAGGAGAACACCTCAACCAGAACACAATACTCTACACCAGTTACTGTTTAATGAGGGGAGCACCTCAACCAGAACACAAGACTCTACACCAGTTAATGTTTAATGAGGAGACCACCTCAACCAGAACACAAGACTCTACACCAGTTACTGTTTAATGAGGGGAGCACCTCAACTAGAACACAAGACTCTACACCAGTTATTGTTTAATGAGGAGAACACCTCAACCAGAACACAAGACTCTACACCAGTTATTGTTTAATGAGGGGAACACCTCAACTAGAACACAAGACTCTACACCAGTTACTGTTTAATGAGGAGACCACCTCAACCAGAACACAAGACTCTATACCAGTTACTGTTTAATGAGGAGAACACCTCAACCAGAACATAATATACACCAGTTACTGTTTAATGAGGAGAACACCTCAACCAGAACATAAGACACAGGTTGGTGACAGGCCACCTATTGAGTTGGGTTAACAGTTCTGAGCAATGCAACGGCCCAGACAACAGCAGAAATAAATAAAAATATTACAACTGTCACTTCTAAACGTTCGACCGGTTCTAGTCCCATTAAAGGGAAACGGTACAGAAGCAGATGTGAAAAACAAACCAAGTTGATTAAAGCTTCGAGGTTTTGCTTGTTTGACACAGATAATGGTTATTAACAAGAGGACTCTAAAATCACCTCTTAGATCTGTTACTTCCACTAGATGGCTTTCTGAAATACAACAGCGCTTCACGGAGATTCAGCTGACCCAGGTTCACAAGAAGACCAATAAACTGTGACAGACTATACTGTACTTCTGATGGTAGGAAGGAAAGAACAGTGAACCACTGCAGTTACATACACACTAGTTATTTTAGAAATACAAAATAATTTTCCTTTAAAACGGGGCACTGCCAATAAACTGCCTGGATCTCAAACCAGCAAAAGCCTCTCCAAACAAACCAACTGAAAACTAACATGACATTATCACAGTGGCTTTACATAATGACCATCTTGAATATTGTCACACATGAATAGACCCACTAATGATCAAACTCAACACACACCATTCAAAACAACCGACCCATTGTAAGTACTATATTATTCTATTCTGCCCTACCAAGCAAAAAGGCAGTAACTGCTCATTTTGGGTTCGAAAAATGAGTTAATGTCATTTTTTTGCTACATTAAATACATGCTTCATCATGTGGACAAGTATCCTGCCTCTATCGTATTGTGTTTTGTGGAAAATGGGGGTCATGTTATTGTGTTTTGTGGAAAATGGGAGTCATGGTATTGTGTTTTGTAGAAAATGGGGTTCATGTTATTGTGTTTTGTGGAAAATGGGGGTCATGTTATTGTGTTTTGTGGAAAATGGGGGTCATGTTATTGTGTTTTGTGGAAAATGGGGGTCATGTTATTGTGTTTTGTAGAAAATGGGGGTCATGTTATTGTGTTTTGTGGAAAATGGGGGTCATGTTATTGTGTTTTGTGGAAAATGGGGGTCATGTTATTGTGTTTTGTGGAAAATGGGGTCATGTTATTGTGTTTTGTGGAAAATGGGGGGTCATGTTATTGTGTTTTGTAGAAAATGGGGTCATGTTATTGTGTTTTGTGGAAAATGGGGGTCATGGTATTGTGTTTTGTAGAAAATGGGGGTCATGTTATTGTGTTTTGTAGAAAATGGGGTCATGGTATTGTGTTTTGTAGAAAATGGGGGTCATGTTATTGTGTTTTGTGGAAAATGGGGGTCATGTTATTGTGTTTTGTGGAAAATGGGGGTCATGGTATTGTGTTTTGTAGAAAATGGGGGTCATGTTATTGTGTTTTGTGGAAAATGGGGGTCATGTTATTGTGTTTTGTAGAAAATGGGGGTCATGTTATTGTGTTTTGTGGAAAATGGGGGTCATGTTATTGTGTTTTGTGGAAAATGGGGGTCATGTTATTGTGTTTTGTGGAAAATGGGGGTCATGTTATTGTGTTTTGTGGAAAATGGGGGTCATGTTATTGTGTTTTGTAGAAAATGGGGGTCATGTTATTGTGTTTTGTGGAAAATGGGGGTCATGTTATTGTGTTTTGTAGAAAATGGGGGTCATGTTATTGTGTTTTGTGGAAAATGGGGGTCATGTTATTGTGTTTTGTAGAAAATGGGGGTCATGTTATTGTGTTTTGTAGAAAATGGGGGTCATGTTATTGT